>NC_048311.1:39829355-39854486 GCF_013100865.1 Trachemys scripta elegans | reverse complement strand
TCCGGCACCGTGGTGCTCGGCGGGAGGGGGCGGGGCACGGCGCTGGGGGGGGTTCCGGCGGCGCTCGGCGGGGGGGGATGGGGGGGGGGGGGGCGCTTTTTTATGCTGCTTGGGGCAGGAAAAAAGTTAGAGCCGGCCCTGCGGTGGAGCATGGGTGGGGCTTTGGAGGGAGGAGGCCAAGTGGGGGCTGGGCCCCAGTCCAGGCACATCCAGCCGCCCCAAAAATGTCACGTGTCGCCCATGACCTTAACTCCCTGTTAACAAAGGTTTTTTTTTTTTTTCTGCTAGTCAATTTTCTAAATCCACAAGGCAAGAAGAGTCTCTTCAAAATCATCACTGGATTCAGATCACCTGAATGCTTGAGTCTGCTGGTCCAGGCACTTCCAGCTCCGCAGCAGGACTGTGGCTGTTTCTTTAAGAAAAGACTCTAACTTCTGCAAATGACTGGGGTTTGAAATGATTGCATCTCTCTAGATACAGTACTGCATTACTTTCACTTTCCAGCTTGGCAGATGCCGCAAGAGGGAGGGCACATTTATCAGTCTGGAATGCAACCATGGTTCTTTTAAAAAGTGCACAGAAAGCGATGAGAAAACTCTTTTATAGCCAGAGTTAGTTGTTCAACTTGATATTTATTGAAAGAGTCACTTACAAGCTAGCACAACTGGAATGAGAACTGGTCCCGCCCTGAAGACTGTGAAACTTCTTGGAAGGACGAATCAAGTAGGTTAACAACTTCAAAATGACTCTTTATAACAGTGGTTTTCTCTGGTTCATGGATCCCTGGCGGTCTGCAGACTGTATCTAAGGGGTTCACAAAAGATTGTCGTTACCATAGAACAGTGGTTTTCAAACTGTGGTCTGTGGACTGCTCGGGGGTGTGTGTGTGGTGACTATATCTAAGATTGCCAAAGGGGTCCACAGTGAAAATGAAAAAAAGATTGGAAACCACTGTTTTGTAACCCCTAAAATACACTGCTTATTGTGTGGACAGATTGTTAACATGAAGCTTAAATAATCATGGGTCATTGGTTTTACTCTTTTACGTAAACACTAACATTACACGTATCTTCACAATGATTTCCATTCAAAATACATTTCAGATTATTTTCCTAGCTCGAGATTTGTACAGCAGGTTGAACTAGTCATTTTTTTCTTTTGTGATTGTGTTTATACAAAGCAACAAAGAGTCCTGTGGCACCTTATAGACTAACAAATGTATTGGAGCATAAGCTTTCGTGGGTGAATACCCACTTCGTCAGACATGAAGTGGGTATTCACCCACGAAAGCTTACGCTCCGATACATTGTTAGTCTATAGGTTTCCACAGGACTCTTTGTCGCTTTTTACAGATCCAGACTAATACGGCTACCCCTCTGATACTTGTTTTATACAAGAACACTAGGCCCGATCCTGTTCTCAGTCACATCAGAGGGAGATTTGTAACAAAATCGCTTCCTGTGTTTGTAGTACAGGAAGAAATTTACTGCACCAAAATCTAGCAGTCATCAGTCTAGTCTTCTGACTGTTGTCATTACAGTTTTCTTAATCTTTCTGCAGGGCTGAATTCTTTTCAATCTGATACTTCAAGGGGAAAAAAGTAGTTATTTCCATAATCAGTCAAAACAGAAAATTGCATCCTTTTCTCCTTCTGAAAACAGTGGGAATTAAGAATGTGCCCAAAGTCGATCATATGTTGTTTCTGAATAGGGATTTCATGATATAATTAAAAGAAGAGGCAAATTTATACGTTGTGGGACAGAGGATCTCCTGTGTGAAAAGCCGTTGGAGGGGAGAGTTCATGAGCAAATCTATAGGAATAAAGCCAATTACAATTTCACAACTATCACTCAGGTTTTTTATTTTTAAATTACTTTTGTTTCGTTCGAAATATTTTATGGATTTTTCCATTTTTAATCAAATATGATTGAAACAGATGATTCATTTTGTTTTCAGTTTTTCTTTCCCTCCCTCCCCCAAATTTTCTTTTCCCTTTCCTTGCGGACCCTGGACCATCCAGCGGGGCCTATACAGGATATGGGGAGAAAGGTGGTTGTGACAAGTGGAGAGGTTGCAATTCATCCACTGCAGATTTGTGGGGCAGCACTACAAAATTAAGTTGACCATAGGCACTGACTCCCTGGGTGCTCCGGGGCTGAAGCACCCACGGGAAAAAAATTAGTGGGTGCTTAGCACCCACTGGCAGCCAATCTCCCCCCCTCCCCTCCATTCTCCTTCCCCCTCCCTCCCAGCAGGCAAAGTTCCAGTGACCAGCAGCAGCCTCATGTAGAGGGATGGGGTGGGCTCTGGTGAGTGGCTGGGGGTGTCCCATTTTCCCTTCAGGAAATATGGTCACCTTACAAATATAACAAATTTGGTGTTAAAACAGGGGGAATTCTTGGCCTAGATTTTCATTAACATATTTGTCTCCAGATCTAGCCAACTTTTTTTTTTTTTAAGCTAATCTTTTTCTGAGCGTGGTGTGAGCATGCATTGATGAAAGTGTAGGCGACAGCAGTGGGTTCATAGCAGAAAGTCAGTTTCAACTTTAATATGGGTGCTGTCACTCCATAATATCAAAATGAATTTACTTAACTGTATAATCTTCTACCCCTCAGCCATGAGAATCTGGGTTGTTTTGATTGCTATGGACTTTGGGCCTTGATCCAAAGACCACTGAAGTCAATTGGAGGCCTTCACATTTGGATTGGGTCCTAGATGTTGTCTTTTTGTTCCCCCCTCCCCCCCTTGCACAACTCAAGCTACGGCAAAGATGAAAATTTCCTCATTCGGCTGCAGCTCCAGAACCAGCTCCGCTCAGATGAGTTTGATCATTTTCCCCATTATTTGTCATATCCGGAAGCTGGAATCAGGTAGGAATTCCATATGGCGTTTACTTAGTCACTTTGATTCGTAAAATGCTCCTGTTCCATTCTTTAGTTGCAGATACACAAATAAACACGAACTAAAGCAAATACCAAACTGGATCAATAAATAATAATAAATAATACTCTCCTGATTTGCTGTCAGGACTAAAAACTCCATCTTTCACGCCATCTTTAACCCATTTATATCCTCTTCCATTTGCTCCCATCTCAAAATGCATGGAGATTAGACAGGCCTATCAACATGACCAGAGGGTCAAGAGAGTTGTCCTTTTATTGGCCAAGGATGGCTGTGAGTGCTATAGTGCAGTGGCTCTCAACCTTTCCAGACAACTGTACCCCTCTCAGGAGTCTGCTTTGTCTTGAGTTCCCCCAAGTTTCACCTCGCTTAAAAACTACTTGCTTACAAAATCAGACATAAAAATACAGAAGTGTCACGGCCACACTATCACTGAAAAATTGCTGACTTTCTCATTTGTTACCATATCATTATAAAATAAATCGTTTGGAATATAAATACTGTACTTCCATTTCAGAGTATAGAATATAGAGCAGTATAAACAAGTCATTGTCGGTATGAAATTTTAGTTTGTACTGACTTGGCTATTGGTTTTTGTGTAGCCTGTTGTGAAACTCTGGTCTCACCCGAGGATAGAGGCAGTCTGCAAGGGAGCATGGTCCCAAACATTCTCATAAGAAAACCCCAAACCCAAAACAAAACAACTCCTTGAATTACATTCACAAATATATTGGGTACTGGCGCAGAACACAGAGCTCCAGTGTGAGGGGGTCCCTCTGAGGAGCACAGCGAAGCAAACGGGATGCCCCAGTCTGCCCGAGCTGGAGTTTCCACGTTGTCTGCAGAGGTACTCCATGAATAGTGTAAGCTTGAGGAGGCAGATGCAACAGAGAGTCCAAAAACATCCAATGTGAGCACCTAACGTATGAAGTCTGGAACCTGAGTCACAGTCTTAGGCCTTGTCTACACTACGGGCTTAAATCGACCTAAGTTGCGCAACTCCAGCGATGTGAATAACATAGCTGAAGTCGACGTACCTTAGGTCGACTTACTGCGGTGTCTACACCATGCTGGGTTGACATGAGACACTCTCCCGTTGACTTAACTTATGCTTCTCATTCCGGTGAAGTACCAGAGTCGACGGGAGAGCGATCTGCGGTCGATTTAATGGGTCTTCACTAGACCCACTAAATTGACCCCCGATGCATCGATTGCCGCAGCGTCGATTCCTGATAAGTGTAGACATGCCCTTAGTGAAGTGAACTGATACAATCCCTGAAATTTCCTCCAGTCACTTTGCCCAATTTACCTGGCCTGGTCCTATCTGATGCAGAGATCATTCTGCACTTCGGGGTAGTCCAAATGAGGGGAAAGAGGACATATAAAGAGATCAGTAATAAAATAAAGAAGTAACATCCCGACCTTCTTTCTGTCTTCCCTGGGTCCTAAGATCTACCCATTATTTTGTCCTCCTCCTCTCTGCTGAAGCAGGCAAGGAATGAGGCAGCAGTCCTATGGATCAAGTAGTATGGGAAATCTCCAATTAAAAACTGCATCGACATTAGAGCTGGGTGATTTTTTTGGCAAAACCGTTTTTTTGCCAAAAATGCAGTTTCAGTTTGGCTGATTGCTTTTGATTGCTATACTTTGCAACCTTAATAATAGAGAGAAAAGTTGGGCGAGGTCATAGATGCCGACTCTGTGAGGGCTCCAGGGCTGGAGCACCCACAGGGAAAAATTGGTGGGTGCTCTGCACCCACCGTCAGTCAAGCTCCCTGCTCCGCCCCCCTGCCTCGCCTCACCTCACCTCCTCCCCTGAGCACGCCGCGTCCCCGCTTCTCCTCCCAGCGCTTGCCGATGCAAAATAGCTGTTTAGCGGCGTAACAAGCTCTGGGAGAGACGGGGGAGGAGCGGGAACGCGGCGCGCTCAGGGGAGGAGTCAGGGAAGAGGCAGTGCCGGGGTGGGAATTTGGGGAAGGGGTTGGAATGGGGGCGGGGCAGGGTTGGAGGTGGGGCGGGGTTGGGAGCAGAGGGAGGGTCGAGCACCCACCGGTGCCAGCAGAAGTCGACGCCTATGGGTGAGGTAATATTTTTGTATTGGACCAACTTAGTGAGAGCGACAAGGTTTTGAGCTACATAGAGCTCTTCTTCAAGTCTGTGTAGCTCGAAAGCTTGTCTCTCTCACCAATGGAATTTGGTCTAATAAAAGCGATCACCTTCCCCGCCTAATTTGTCTAATATCCTGCGATCAGCACGGCTACAACAACACTGCAGACAACCTTAATTATGTTATTTTAATGTAGTTTCTGTGTGTGTGTAATATAAAATGTGTAATACAAACTACTGAATGTCTTATTTTCAAAATGATTGTTATAGTCTTTCTGAGTTCATTTCCTTTGTGTTTTGATACATTTCACAGCCCAGTTCGCAGTGGTGGTCCCTGATCATTCGGTCACTGCTATCGTGGGTGAGGAATTTGTATTACCCTGTCACCTGTCCCCCAGGATGAACGCTCAAAACATGGAGGTGAAATGGTTACGACCTCATCTCTCGTCAGTTGTGCATCTGTACCGTGATGGCAAGGATCGGAATGAGTCTCAGACCCTAGAATATCAGGGAAGGACAGAGTTTTTGAAAGACGGCCTCTCCACTGGGAGTGTCGACTTGAAAATACACAATATCAGACCCTCTGATGAAGGATTGTACAGATGCTTCATTCGATCAAGTACCTTTTATGGAGGAGCCCTGCTGGAACTGAAGGTAGCAGGTCAGTGGTTGTGTTGGTGGTGTCTTCCCAAACATTTCAGTAGCTTATTTGGTATTTCCTTCTGAGATGGCAGTTTGTTTTGGGTGTATTTGTTTCGTTGTTATTTGTATATCAGTACTAAGGCTGGTCAAAATTTTTCCATGATTCTCCCCATCCACCCCAACCCAGGGAAAATGATGATTTTTGTCACAATGGATATTTCTGTGGGGAATGCCGATTTACAAAGACATTTTTGAGAGATTTCACTGACAAACTGAACCCCCCCCCCCCAAAAAAAACCCAAATGGCTGGCTGGGTAAAAAGTTCAGTAAAACTTTCAAATCACAAACAAAAAAATCCATTAAACATGATCCATTTTGTCAAAATATGTTGTAGGGAGAAAAATCATTTTTCAAACGGCTCCAGTCAGTACCAAGAATTCCCCCTTAACTCCCAGACTTGTTTTTCCTAACAGCAGCAGCCCTGGTGCTTTGAGCTGTGCTAACAGCTGGGAGTTTTCAGCCTCTGTCTACATGAGAGTAAAAGGGTTACAACCATGGGCAGCACATAATGGAAGCTGGGTGATGCTAAGCCTTCCCAAACCTCGCGGCACGGGGCCAGGGAGGCGGTGGCAGATTACCGCACAGGTCCATGGGAGCTGTGCTCAGCAGCCCTGGCCAATTTGGGGCCCCCGGAAAAATCTCCCCCTGTCATGGCCCCAGGGCTGGCCAGAGCGGTAATCTGCCACCGCTTCCCTAGCCCCGTGCCTCGAGATTTGGGAACGCTTAGCATCACCCAGCTTCCATTACGCGGGAAGCACAGAGCTTTTCCAGTCTTGGAGTTGCAGTGGAGCGGCGGGGGTGTGGAAAAGAGCAAGTGGGGGTAGAGGCTTGGGGGAAAGAGGTAGAGTGGGGGTGGAATGGGGGCGGGGCCATGGGGGAAGGGATGGAATGGGGCGGGGCCATGGGCGGGGCAGCGGACCGAAGGGGCAGAATGGTGGAAGGGCTCCAGGTTTGGAGCTCCGTCCAGCCAGGGCCGAGAGCTCTGCCGTAGTCCTGGTCGGGGCTGAGAGCTCGACCAAAAAAGAAACTACCAGGGACTGTGTGTCGTATTGGAAAGGCGGGACCCACATCTCAGACTGAAGGCACAGGCCCAACTCTTGCCTGGTACTTCTAATCTTTCTCCCGGATCCACCAGCCCCATTTCCTTCGCTCAGCCAGTCAGTCCACTGTTAAAGTTCCAACCACTATCAGAATGCGAGAAAGAGAGACAGCCGTATCGTCATTCGGTGGGGGGGAAAAGGTATACAGGTGAATGTCAACAGCAAGCCAGTGCCACAGGAATCAGTGATGTCTTGCAATCATCCTCAGTACCGGTACCTGTACAGTAAAGCAGGAGGAGTGAATGCTACAGCTATTAGAACCTACAATCACATATAAAAATACAGGCTGAGCTAGCATCAGTATGACAGTTACCATCTTGGCCAATGCCTGAAAGCTCCGGAGTTGAAAGCGCTCAGGGACCACCTTCTGTAGCTAGGAGTTGTAACCGACTTGCCTCTTCTCTGGATCACACCCAGCGGGGGATGCATAACATACACTGACCACTGGGTGACACCAACATGAAGATCTTGCACAAGTGTACACCCCTCGCTATACACACACCCACAAAACAACCTCTGAGAAGGAAACTATGCCTTGCACCATTCTCTGAATGCATGTTCTGGTCCAGTCAGGCCTCTGGAAGAAAATTCCTGAACTGGGTTTTGCCCCTTAAAAACACTCTCCCTACAAAAAGACACATCTAAGGACCGAAAGGTCAAGAGCTCTCCGTTCTCAGCTGTAAGCTACAAAGAAAAGGATGGTCTTGAAAGCACACACAACTCAAGCATTACGGGATCAAGGATCAGCCCAGAGATCAGGCAACAAGTGGACATCTCACTGGAAGATGAATTGGGAAAAACAAAATAAAACATTTTTTTTCTCTTACTCTTTTCCAAAACTCCCTGTTCAAGAACCTCCCTGTTTCACTCACGTAATAATGCAACATATAATTTTGTGGGTAGAGCTGAGTCGAGGTTATTGTTGCCTTCTGCCAAGTGAGATCAGATTTTCAGGCTGGTTGCCGGGATGGAGCAGAAATCGGTGACACCAAGTTGAATATGTTCTTAGTGTAACTCATCTATTTGCAAAAAAACCCTCATGGCCTGTAATCAGAAGCAGGAATTGTCAGAGATCAGGCAGGCAATTCACTGTCACAGGTGCCTCTGACAGGTATCTTTGCCTTGTATCAGCCCCTCTTACTGCTGCCTCTCCCCAGAAAGACACACAAGCGACAGAGCTAGCAATGACTGCTTAACTCCCAGAAGACCTCAGTCCCTGCAGCTTTAGCTGTACTCCGATGACAGGAGAGAGGGGGCTGAGTTTACTCACTCCATATCTTTTAGGAGCATCAGGGTGCAGTGATCTGACCTCCTAGACAACCTTCTAGGAGCAGTCACTATATAAATGGACTCTAATGGGGTAACCCATTACACTATAATGAAGGTAGTAAGTCCCAATCAGTTTTTCTTTTTAATATGTTCACATGATTTACTGTGACTGTGATCACTGGGAATCCACTGATGGCTTAAAATTGTATCTTTTAGGCGAAATATGTATCTAAATTAGCATGCTGAAATAAGAGATGTACCCCATTCTCCTCCAGGTTTGGGCTCTGATCCCCACCTCTCTGTTGAGGGTTACCAGGATGAAGGGATCCAAGTGGTGTGCCGATCGGCTGGGTGGTACCCAGAGCCCGAAGTGCTGTGGCGAGATCTGGGCGGGCGACGTTTGCCTTCAGTCTCTGAAACAACATCCCGAAGGGATAACGGCCTGTTTGAAATGCAAACTGCTTTCCTTATCACAGAACGTTCAAACCAGAACTTGTCGTGTTGTATCCGGAACACCTTCCTCAACCAAGAGAAAGAATCGACAATTTACGTAGCAGGTCAGTTGCAATCAAAGCCACATGCTAACCATCAACATACATACACAACTGGTTAACTAAAAGGGGTAGGTTAGATAGGTGGCTAAAAAACTAGCCTAAGACTTAAACCAGTGGCTCTCAGCCTTTCCAAGCTATTGCATCCCTTTCGGGGCGCTGATTTGTCTTGTGTACCCCCAAGTTTCACCTCACTTCAAAACAACTTGCTTACAAAATTAGACATAAAAAATATTAAACTGTCACAGCCACTAATACTGAAAAATCGCTTCCTTTCTCATTTTTACCATATAACTATGAAATAAATTGATTGGAATACAAATATTGTACTTACATTTCAGTGTGTAGTACATAGAGCAGTATAAACAAGTCATTGTCTGTCTGAAATTTGAGTTTGTCCTGACTTCGCTAGTGGTTTTTATGTAGCCTTTTGTAAAACTAGGCAACTCTCTAGATGAGTTGATGTACGTCCTGGAAAACCTCTGCGTACTCCCAGGGGTACACATACCCCTGGTTGAGAACCACTGATTTAAACAATCTGGGTTCAAATCCCATTTCTGTTAGCAACGTCTTGGTTAAATCCCGTAATTCTTCTGTACTTTAATCCCCATCTGTAAATTAAGGATAATCAGCCTTCCTTTCTCCCACCCTGTCTGTTTTGCTCACTTGGACTGTGAACTTTTTGTGACAGGGGCTGTCTCTTACTGTGTGTGCAGTGACTAGCACAATGGAGTCTCTAGGCACCTATGTAATATAAACCCAAAGTGAATATTGAGTCTCTATACCAAATAAAACTACATTAATAAACAAAACAAACAGCAACACTGAACACTTAAATGTTCCCTAATATGTATCCTAAAAGTATGTAACTGGAAGGGAAGGGATGGAAGTTACAGAGTGGCACAAGGGAAAACTGTCCTATAACTTTGCTACTCTGTAACTTTTCCAAAGGTTGAGAAGTTTTGAAAAGCTAGCATGGAAAAAAGAAAACGGGGGGGGGGGGGGGAATCCTTGGACATTTTATCGTACTCAGTGGCAAAACGTTGGGGCAAAAGAGGTGAAGAAAGAAAACTGGAATTTTCAGAAAAAAGATTTTGTGAAAAATTTGGGAGCTCTGACAGAAAAAGTTGCATTTTCAACCCTGGGAAATGGAAATAACTTTGACATTTTGAAAATGTCACTTGCTATTTTTCAGCAGTACTGTCATTAGCTCGCTCTGTTACAGACCTCACCGGGGCAGAGTCACCAGTCTGTTATAAATGGACCCCACCTTTGGATCCCACCTGCTTCCAAGCCAGCTGGGTCCGGGTAGAGTCCAGGTACCTGTTCTAGCTCTGGGATTCAAGTCACATCCCTAGGTGTAGCGACTTTGCCTTGGACGCCCTTCCTTGGGACTAAACAATCCAAGAACCCGAGGCCCCCAAACCAACCGAGGCCTCTGCAGTCACTTTTACACCTTCCCCTAGAGTTCCACCTAACTGCGGACACTCTGGTTTATAGCCTAACCACCCACAAGGAACCATGTGGCGAGGAAAACAGGATTTGCACAGAAGTTTATTAACCACAGTGACTTTTACTCTCAAAGGACAAAAGAGTTGTTGTTTTTCCTAAAGCTCTGTAAAAGGCCTATATTCTGTTGCTGAAGTCTATGCTCACCCCTACCTGTGAGTTCTAGGCCAGTCAGTGTGTGAGGTAGATAGGTCCCATCTGCCCACTGCTTCCGGCAGCCTTGCTGCTGTTTGGCAATATTCAGCTGTTGCGAGAGTGAAAGAGAGAGGCTGTGGTTAGAGCAGATTCTGTTCTGAAATAATGTTTCCCCGCACCCCCCATCATGTGAGCAGCTGCAGAACTTCATATCTAGCCCCTGGAAAACCACTTTCCCTTCGGCCAGGTTCTTCTTTACAGCCGATCCGTTGTTCAAGGGATAAGCCCCCTTGATTGAAAGGCAATCAGAGTTCATGACGCTTGAGGGCTATCTCAAGTCATTGGTGTCCCTCAGCTAGTGTCCAGAACAGGAGGTTTCAAACTTTTCTTATTTGCGGACCCCTAAAAAATTTCTAATGGAGGTGCGGACCCCTTTGGATATCTTCGACTTAGTCTGCGGACCCCCAGGGGTCTGCGGACCACAGGTTGAAAACCACCTGGGGTATCTCTACCCATATGGAGGTTACAGTACAAAAAGTAAAGGTTATGTGAAAGTTGCAAAGTGTGATTCACCAAACAAAAAAGAGTTTACAATTTGCCCCAGGCAGATCTCCAGTCTGTCTCACGCGCCACTGTCCATACATTGTCAAGGTTTTTGTAGGCATCATGCTAGAATGCTACCTCTAAACACCAAGGTGTTAATGTTAAATCCTAACGAGGATATTTTAAGGGGCAGATTCACTGGAACAGAGATCCTCTTTAGCAGAATTAAGGGAGGGAAAAAACCATGAAGGAAACCTCTTCAGAGAAATCAGTTCCTGTTTAAAGGCTGGGATACTCAAGAGTCTGTCGAAGTTGTTAAAAAGTCATTTATTGTTGCTTTTCAATGGGAGCTGGATGGCTAACTCATTTAGGCCCCTTTGAAAATCCCATCATACGAACACAAACATTATTTTTTTAAGTTAGAAACTCAGGAAATTCGCCTTGTTTAAATCATTAATAAAGGGAATGTTTATATCCTGTGTGACCAAGATTTCTGGGCGGGAATTAATTTGGCTATGGGGTGATTTGAAAAGTTAAATAAACCTCTTCCCTTCAGTTATTCATTATTCACCCCCATGTTGGCCGCATGACAACTAAAATGATTAAACAGCATAACAGCAATTAATGAATAACATACTTCATCTCCAAATGTGCAGAGGACTGGGGATTCAGTCAAGCCATGGCTGTAATACTGGCCTTGCAAATGTGTTTTCTTAATGACTGGTCAATATATTTTTTTAATGCTCCTGAACATTGAATAATATCACTCAATAAACAGCAGTGGATCAAGCCAGGACCGTTTACTCAGATATTTACCCCTCTTAGATCTCCGTTGACTGGAACCATTTTGAAAACCAGTTTCTGATTTTCTGTGCAATCGGCCAGGGACATATATGCAAGCTCCTCTCACACAGCCCCTGCTGTGGATGTAATTAAATCAGGAGACTTTTTTCTTGGCTTCCCAAGTAAGGAAATTCCTGGTTTTCTATTTTTCAGATTCTTTTTTCCCCAAAGTCTCCCTGTGGATGGTGTTTCTGTGCGTGAGCCTGGTGGTTTTGTTTGTTTCCATTGGCCTGAGCCTCTATCTCTGTAAAGTAAAAGGTAAAGCGTTACCCAATGAAATACAGGGTAATGGGAAAGAAGACAACAGAATACCATTGAGTGATCTCAGAGGGCTTGGATTCAATTCTCTGTTCCACCACAACCTCCTTGTGTGACCTTGGGGAGGTAATTCAGGCGCCACGCTTCATATTATATGAAGCACAGCTCCCCCGTCTGTAAAATGGACATATTTGTACCTCACATTGGGGTGTGGTCAGATCCTGGGGAAACGGGGAGGGGCCTGTGAGTACCACAGGTAGCATTCACTCCATAGTTAAGATGCAGCTCAGTTTCCATTTTAAATCCCTGAAGCCCCAGGACACTCATTACGGTCTTTTCATCCCTGATGAGACTGTTTTGGTTGTCGGGAGGCTGAGGAACCTCTACTGTTTCATCTGGGGTTCAAGAGACGGTTTAGGCTGGGGGAGAGGTCCCTGAGAAGCCTATTCAATCCAGTGGGGAAGCATCCAAAGACTCATGAGGTAAGTGGGCTTTTCTCCCTGGGATCCCCTACATGGGGCTCATGCAGGGGGATAAGAGGAGAAGGAAGGTCCAGGGGATGATTAGGTTGCAGAGGGAGAAGTCAGGAGAAGTACGAACATTCCTTCCTTCTCCACTGACCTACTGCCTGCGGGCTCATCAGAGAGGAGGTTTCCTGCCGGAAACCGGAGGAGGCTCATTGGATGGAGAAAGCAGAGACGTGCTAATGCTTCTTCTCTGCCTTCTCCTCCCCTGCCCTCGAGCTGCTCCTGTGTGCATCCCTCCCAAAGCAAGACCTCGTTTCCCACCTGCTGCTGGCAGCCCAGGCTGAGCCATTGGTCTCTGGAGAGGGGGCATATGAAAGTGTGTTTCTTCTTGGTGGAGATATGTGATGGTGTTAGGGGCCGAGGAGGAACGTGGAATTCCCTTACAATCCCAAACTGTGTTCACGCAGTGTTTTAAGGGAATTCCTCATTCCTGTGCGTGGCTTTAACAGTGTGGAGAGGCATGGATACATTTTGCCAATGAAAAACACACTCCTTTAACTGTGGAGAAGGAAAAGTAATACCCAAGGATCAATAATGCATATCTCTTTTGGTTTCCTTTTCAGAGAAACTTGTAGCAGAACTTAGTAAGTCACATTCTCCCTCTCCACCAATTAATATCTTTTGTGCAAATGTGGATCCTTGTAATGGTCTTTGTTTGTTGGCTTTGTGTGTGTGTGGGGGGGGGGGGGGAGTTATTTAGGATTTTTGCTGCTGTTGTTTTGTTTAATGTGAGATAATATGAAGCATGAAAAAATTCACACCAAAAGTCATTTTAAAAAGTCTTGTCTTCTTTGGATAGAAGTGACCCGTTAGCCTCAACGTGAGTACTGACAATGCCACGTAATAAAGGCATCAGGTAAAACATGTAAGAGAAAAGGAACAGCTGAACCTCTTCAATTTTGTAGTAAGGACATTAAGACACATGGTTGTTTCTGTGGCTCAAGGGTGGGATTTTCACATGTGCTTACTATTTAAATCCAGACTGGGTATCTCTCTAAAGATGTGTTCTAGCTCATACGGGTGTTATGGGCTTGACACAGGAATAACTGGGGGAAAATATCTGGGCTGTGTAATGCAGGTCAGACTAACTGATCATGTTGGTTTCTTCTGGCCCTAAAATCTATGAATGAGGAATACAAGTTCCCATGATTTTCAATGGGGTTTCTGCTCCTAATTCGCTTAGGTCAGAGGTGGGCAAACTACGGCCCGTGAGCCACATCTGGCCCGTGGGACCCTCCTGCCCGGCCCCTGAGCTCCTGGCCCGGGAGGCTAGACTCCAGCCCCTCCCCTGCTGTCTCCCCTCCCCCGCAGCCTCAGCTTGCCCCACTGCCGGCGCAATGCTCCGGGCTGTGGGACTGCGAGCTCCTGGGGCAGCGCAGCTGCAGAGCCCGGCCTGACCTGGTCTCTGTGCTGCGCTGTGCATGGCTGGCTCCAGTCAGGCGGTGTGGCTGTAGCGCCGCCAGCCACCGGCGCTCCAGGCAGCGCAGTAAGGGGGCAGGGAGCAGGGAAGTTGGATAGAGGACAGGGGAGTTCGGGGTGGTGGTCAGGGGGCGGGGGTGTGGATAGGGGTCGGGGCGGTCAGAGGGCAGGGAACAGGGGGTTTGAATGGGGGCAGGGATCCCAGGGGGGCAGTCAGGAAGGAGAGAGGGGGTTGGATGGGGTGACGGGGGCAGGGGTTCTGGGGGCAGTCAGGGGACAGGGAGAAGGGGTGGTTGGATGGGGCAGGGGTCCCGGGGGGGCAGTCAGGAAAGGGGGGGGGGGGGGGTGGGGGGGGGGGGGGGGGTCTGGGAGCTGTCAGGGGACAGGGAACGGGGGGGTTGGATGAGGCAGGAGTCCCGGGGGGGCTGTCGAGGGCGAGAAGCGCGGGGGGGGGGTTGGGTGGGGGGGGGGGCAAGGCCACGCCTGGCTGTTTGGGGAGGCACAGCCTCCCCTAACCGGCCCTCCATACAATTTTAGAAATCGGATGCGACCCTCAGGCCAAAAAGTTTGTCCGCCCCTGGCTTAGGTGCATTTGAAAATCCCGACCCCAAAGAAATAATGCATGAGAAATGTATTCAAATAGGAACATTAGTAATTTTATTTTCCAGTACTGCTATAAATCTTTTAAAACAACGATTAAGGATCTAATACTACTTCCCCTGACTTTAACTAGACTGTCATCAAGCTATTTCCAATGCGATTTTAGTGCATCAGTCAGCAAATTGTGATAATAATTTATAATATTTATTTATATAGTTAATGGGAATTCCGATAATGAAACCAGTCTGCTTAAATGTGGAAAATTATAGGTTCAAGAAAATTGACATTTCCTATAGGATGGTGTTGATCCTGCCAAAACGTTTAGATTTTCCCACTGGAAAATCAAAATGAACCATTTTGTTTTGGGTTGGGGCTGGGTCTACATTAACCTGTGCCGCTGCAGTGTTCTGTGGGATTTTTAGTTCAGGAGCCTAATTTCCACATTCTCCTCCATGCGCTACATCTTCCATGATGCACTGTGGTCTTTCCTCTAACTGATCCTTGGGACATGAGGCACCTGAACTACAACTCCCATGAGCCATTGCAGCAGTCCAAGCAGCCATAGATCAATATCAAACCCACCTGAAACAAAATGTTTTGTCTCAGGTGAAAATCCTTTGTTTTGGTTCAGGAATGTCAGGATGGGCTGTTCTGCCAAAAGTTCTGATATTCCAACGTATTGGCCCCAACTCAGGACAAAAACAAAGTCAAAATATTGGAACTTCCCGTAGGATGGAAATTCCATTTTAAAACCAGCTCTACTATTCATATTATGGTAAATGTTCAGAACCACTCATTTTCCTTCCAATGTATAATTGTCTGCAATATTTAATCCTATTGGTATAGTATCTGTTCAGTCAGTTTCTCATCTGTGATTATGTGGTTGGTTTCAGGATGGAGACGAGTCCTCACACACCCAGGTAAGTAAAGTGAATACATTACCATCGTTCAAATCCCACCATTCAGGAGAAAATGTTGCCCCTTTTCCTTGTATGTGTGACTGGAGCAGGGCAGGACACGCTGTATTTCACAGGGCCCCGTGAGGACAGACAGGTTTTGTAGCTGAGTCCAATCAGAACATAGTCTCTCCCTTGGGTGGAGGGATAGCTCAGTGCTTTGAGCATTGGCCTGCTAAACCTAGGGTTATGAGTTCAATCCTTGAGGGGGCCACTTGGGGATCTGGGGCAAAATCAGTACTTGGTCCTGCTAGTGAAGGCAGGGGGCTGGACTCAATGACCTTTCAAGATCCCTTCCAGTTCTAGGAGATGGGATATCTCCATTTATTTCTAATATGTCACAGCAGCTCTTCTTCTTGCATGCGCACTACCAGTTAGAACCCCGCAGCAGGACTGGGATCCCGCCGGACCCACTGCCATAATTACAGGAGCGGGTAAAATGGTCTTTATTGCGGGTAGGGTTGGATGGGCAAGAAAACTCAGCCTGCGATAATGTGCAGGAAAACGCTAAATCTCTCACCAGTTTCTCAAACAAGGCATAGAAAGAGATTGATGTCTATTATAACCGGAGTGCAAGTGTTCTTTACATGGTTTGAACAAGATTTGTTTGATTCTTTTAGGGGTAAAAATTGTGTCTGAATTCCATTTATGTATAGACACCGGACCCTCGCTAGAACGCGTCTATATAGCGCGAATTTGCATATAACGCGGTCGCGGCCATGGATCCCAAATTTAATTATTTTAGTTGCAATTCATTTTAACGCGGTCCCCGTGCATGGATCCCAAATCCCGCGATCTAGCGAGGGTCCGGTGTATATTATATACTAACTGGCTGGTGTTTGGGGTTTTTTTTAGTAGCACAGGGGAATCTGTTTCTCTTGAGGGACTTGCAGGATCTAAGGTTTTTGGGGGTGGGAGGGGGATAAAAATGCAAAAAACAATGCAGGAACAGGTGGGAGTGGGTATTGCAGGGAGGGACGGGATTAAAAAAATAGTCCCGCGCAGGGCTGTACTACCAGCCTCAGTGCTATCTCTGAGTCCTCCCCAATCTATCTGTTGTTTGTCTGTTTTGTTTTTTGAACCTTCCTCACATCCTCCCTACTGAAGGGCTAAGTTCTGAGCCATCGTATCTTTGTGATGATCCTTAAAGACTATGGAATTTATGCCTGCTCCTGAGCAGTGAGATCTGGGACATCGCAAATCCTGGTCCCAGGAGTTCTGTTGCTGTCTAAGACTGAAGTACTTGAGATATGTGGCGTTTTTCAAGCAAGCAAGTTTGGGTGGAGCCGCGCGGTAATACAGGCCAACAAAGGGGTGACTGGGAGAGTGAAGATAGACAGGGGTTACTGCAGAGTCAGTCACGTCAGTGAGCACTGGGAAGAAGTGGACACAGATTCCCTACATAACAGGGTCCTCTGGACCTCCGTGGGGAGAAAAGATCTGAAAGTTTCTGAACCTCAGGTCTGGCTCCATTGATCCTTTCACTTTGCCACTCACCTGTCTCTCTCAGGGAAGTGAATGTCCTCTGCACTTTGCTAAGATCTCAGAGCTGATGGGTAAATCCTGGACAGGGGTGATAGTAACTTAAAGGACTTACCGGTACGCTGGAGTCCTGAGCGGGGGCGTGACCTCAACCGGAAGAGGCGTGGCCTCAATCAGAAGAGGTGGGGCCTTTCAAGATTTAAAGGGCCCGGGGCTCCCCGCAGTGGCTGGAGCCCTGGGCCCTTTAAATCACCGCCGCGGAAGCCGGTCCAGTCCGGCATGGCGTACTGGCTCTTGCCGGTATGCCGTACCGGATCGTACCAGCTTACTTTCACCTCTGATCCTGGAGGAAGGAGATTCTCTGATTCACTCCCCAGCTGGGGAAGATTCTGTCACCCACACGATCAAACCTGACACCAGGGCTGAGCTCTGCCCCTAACGCTCTGAATGTGTCTCTTCCCTCAGTGAATGTGACTCTGGATCCGGACACGGCTCATCCCCGACTCATCGTTTCTGAGGATCGGAAAAGTGTGAGGCAGGGAGACATCCAGCAGGATCTGCCTGACAACCCTGAGAGATTTGATTATGAGTGCTGTGTGCTGGGCTGTGAGGGATTCACCTCGGGTAGCCATTACTGGGAGGTAGAGGCGGGGGATGGGAAGTACTGGGCTGTGGGGGTGGCCAGAGCGTCTGTGAGCAGGAAGGGAGAATTCATGTCTAACCTAAACCCTGAGGTGGGGATCTGGGCTGTGAGGCTGTACGGGGGTCAGTACCAGGTTCTCACCTCCCCAAAGATTCCCCTGACCCTGAGGCACGGCCCCAGCAGGATCCGAGTTTGTCTGGACTATGAACGGGGGCAGCTGGCATTTTTTGATGCTGAGAACCAGGCCCCAATCTTCACTTTCCCGCCAGCCTGTTTCACTGGAGAGAGAATCCACCCCTGGCTCTGGGTCAGGGGCGGGTCCCAGCTCAGCCTGTGTCACTGAGGCACGGGGGGAAATATCCCACTGAAATCAGAATCCCTAGTGTCTATGAGCTGGGAGGCTCCGTGGGGTCTCTGGACTGTAAACACCATAGAGAGCAGGATGTCATCAAGAAGACGCCAAGCTCATTGCCCCAGTGATTGTTCAGTGTATTTGACTCTGTTCTGTATGATCCAGGAGGACTGTAGCCCAGAGACTGACAGCTGGAAACCCAGGGAAGGGGGAAATGGAAGTGAAAAGGAGGGTGACAGTGAAACTGGTAAATCCTATTGAAAGTGATTGTGTCATTCATCTCACAGTTCATCCGCTTTCTGCTTTAGTTCATGAAAAGGGGGGCCTTAAAAATGCTTTGCACAAATTTTGGCCACTTTTTCTTTTCTCGTTATTAAATAATCCCTTCCGTGTTACATGATGGCTTCATATTTACGGTAAACAATTTTCGATAAATAGAGCGTCCCTGTCTGCTTGGTGTTTCTCTCATTTTCATGAGTTGTTTTTTTTCTTCTTGTGAATTTTATTTTGGCGGGAACAGGTAGCATCAAGGGATTTGAGCCCTCACTGATCAAAATGCCTCTAGGAAAAGCCTGCATGTGAATCGGATGGGTCTGTCGGCATTACAAAGTGATGCGATGCTTCTACACTCTGGGACTTAGGATTTCTCCGGAAAAAAAGATTTGCTCAGGTTGTGGTCAGCTGAATTCACACCCTGTTGTAATGATGTTTGTCCAAAAGTTCCTTGTAAGATAGCATTTGAAAACTGATAGCACACTGGTCATCAATATCATTGTAAAATGCCTGTGTTAACCTTATATATGAAGTTATGAATTCCATCTGTACCATGTTACGGTTAAGACCGATGTTTAAGACCAGACAGCCTAACCTAGGTAAGAGTGACAAACAGGTCTGTCCTATACAAAAGAATGTGGATTTACCTACATTTACATATTAGCCGTAAACAAAGCTACCACACGAAGGGCTTGTCTACCCTACAGGGTATGGCGGTATAAGGTGTGGCACTCTGGGGTGTGAATAAGCCACCGCCTTGAGTGACATATGTTACACCAACTTAAGCGCCAGTGTGGACAGTGCTAGGTCGGCAGGAGCACTTCTTCCACTGACATAGCTACCACCTCTCACGGAGGTGGTTTTATTATGCTGATGGGAGAGCTCTCTCCTGTTGGCATAGTGTGTGTCCACCAGATACGCTACAGCTGTAGCGCTTCTCAGGTAGACGAGCCCTAAAACAACAGCCCAAACTTGAGAGACTCAGAATTAATGTGGCTCCTGCACCCCAGAGAGACACACATGAGACTGAATCCCCAGAAGGCCTTCCTGACTTTGGGAACATAGCCAGTTCCTTGGGAATAAAAGGGCCATCTTGATCTTTCACCTAACAAGACAAGGGAAACCAGCACCTCATACTTCGGTGAAAGGTCCTGACTGAGAGACGCTCAGCCGTCATGGACAACGAATAATTGGAGGGAGAAGCCATCTTAAACAAAAAGTGTAACTGGCGAGATTAAGTTTTAGCCTTTTAGATGCGTGTTTTCACTTTTATTTGCTAGGAGCCATCTCTACCTCTGTTCTTTTATTTAGCATCACTTAACCTATGTTCTGTTGTTAATAAATTTGTTCTAATTTAATCTAAACCACCCCAGTGCAATGTTGGGAAAGGACAGGAGGGGAAGATAACACGTCTTTACACAAAGAGTATCCCTTGGATCCCCACATTCCTTATGCAGCTGCAACGCTTATCAATCCTTAACAAGCAGAAGGGAACTTTATGGCAGGATGACACTTTATCAAGCGAAGGAACAGTGCATGTTTGTGCCTACTCCATAATACTATGCCAGCACACCAGTGGTTTCCCATGTCTCTACTTAACCCTTACATACCCCAACAGGTTGAAGTGACTATTATCACAAAGTCCAGTTTGTCTGGGAGGCAAGATACATTGGAGTCTCTAAGGGGACTGGCTGTGACTCCATGGTAAGACTGGGATAGCGATCCAGGCATTCATATTTGTCACTGGCTTGGTGAAATCTAATTATAGAACCCACCGCCAGCTTGGCGTATGTCTGCCCTGTTTTCTGACATCTGACTCACCTTTGAGTTCGGTGTGTGTTGTTCATTATTGATACTGAAGTGTGTCTTTGGCCTCGATCCACAGTGGCATTTAGGTATTATGACTCGGGCCCGACCAGATTCATGGTCATGAAAAATGTGTCACGGACTGTGAAATCAGACCTCCCCGGTGAAATCTAGCTATTGGAGGGGAGGGGAAGGGAATGGCAGGCTGGGGCGACCCAGCGGGGGGCTTCTACTTGTCCCCGGCACCAGCTGCTAGTGCCCTGTAGGCTGGGGAGGGACGGGCCTAGCAGCTAGGAATCCCTAGCTGGGGAACTCCCAACATCACGGGGAAGATCAGACCCCCCTGCCCCACATCCACCTCCGGGAACCTCCTGCAGCTGCAGGAAGCTCTGAAGGCAGCAAAGAAGTGATAGTGGCAATCCCATGACCCCCCCCCCACACACACACACACACAACCCACTTTTGGGTCGGGACCCTCATGGTTTACAACACTGTGAAATTTCAGATGTGAACACCTGAAAACGTGAAATTGACTAATTTTCAAATCCTATGGCCACAAAATTGACCAGACTGGTCTGTGAATTTGGTAGGGTCCTAATTATGACACTGGGTATTGCAATGGCCCAGCGGTTAGGCACCTAGGAAATCACCAGCACCACCCCATGATCCAAGAGAGAGGTGCCTTAGAATGGGATCCACAAAAGCCAGCACACTAGGTGGGGAGCCGTCCTAGCCAACCAGTGGGAAGTTCCAACAAGAGCTGGGGGTGGTCAAACGCCCACCCTTCTCACAGAGTTTTGGTGCTCCGCTAGTGATCCATGCAGACTCTCTCCTGCAGTCATATGGTTTAGGCACCTAAATTGTTTATTGTGAGCTTGAGCTAGGTGCCTACCTCGCTCCCCGTAGAAGAGGAGGTGCCCGCGATATAACTTTTATCCCAGTGGCTCGTGCACTCACCTGGGATGGAGGTGACCCCAGTTCTAGATCCCCTTCTCCCACATGGGTACAAAGGGCTCTTAGCTGCATGTGCTAACCACTGAGCTAGGGGACTGCCTGATGCAGGACTCTCTCCTGTTGAAGCTATTCTGCTGTTTATAAATCACTTAAGTCCGCGGAGCAGGGGGACAGGATGCTGGGTTTCCCACCTCCAGGGGGAGCCCCTCATCACCAGGTTCCAGAGTAATTCTCTCTTGCTCTGGCCCACTGTTTATTTAAGCATTTATCCACCATGGAGAGAGAGAGAGAGAGAGAGAAGGAGAACCACATCAGAATACCCCCATAGCCTAGCGGTTAGAGAACTGTCCTGAGACTACAGTTCACATAGGCAGAGGGGAAAATTGATGTCACCTTCCAGCTCAATGCTTTAACCACTGAGCTAAATGTTTCAAAGTGGGAACCTCAATTTTCTCCTCCCCGTCCAGCCAGATTTTGAACGGGACCGGATCTGGAGGTGACCTCAGAGCACAGCTAGTGGGTCAGGCTCTGCATGCAAGCTAGGCAAGTGAATACCCGTCTTCCTCTAGTCTGGGGATCGCACTGGTTCTTAGGCAGGAGAGAGGTGTCTGGACACCTAGATTGAAGCAGCAGAGTGAGAACCCAGCGGTAACAATTTAGGCACCAACTGAGTTTAGGTAGCTAAAGGGTTCAGCTGGAATGCTGTGGATTACAGGGGAGCCTAAAAGTGAGACTTAGTGGCCTAAATCAGGGGGTTCAGTACTTAAGTACCTTTGTGAATCTCACCCTTGCTGACTAAAACAAAATACCATTAAGGCTTTCTTCATCCAAAAGAAGAGTGTTCACACAAGGGAGGTGAGCCAATTTAGCTAGATTAGTTTAGAAGTTTATTAAGGCCGACACCGTTTTTGCCCTGCTTTAACTAAGTCTAAAACGCAGATTCGGTCAAATTGGTGCAAGCGCTGGTGAAGATGAGGGTATATTACATTAAAATTGTTTGTCTCAGTAGAGTTTTTCCCCCCAGTCACTTTACTGAAAGCAGCTCGATTGATAAAAACACTTTGAGTTACCACAGTGTTTAAAAATGCTTAAATATTTTTAAGCTTTTGGTGGGAAAATACATAGTGGGAGTTGACAGCACTGATCACTGTGTAGAAACCAACTTTTAATAAAGGGTTTGAGACCCCAAGCCTGCCAGAGGCTCCATGTGGGTGCAGGGCTTTGTCCATGGGGGGCTTTTTGGAGAACCAAGAGACAGAGCCCGGAGGAAGGGCCCAGATCTGGGGAGCAGCAGCAGAAGGATAAATGTGGTTGAGTGATGACTACAAATCACCAGCCGTACATTAACCAGGACGAAATGCAGCAGTGAGATTCTTCCCTTAAAGAAAACCTTCAGCCAACAGCCCCCAGCGACAGAGGAAGCTAATTTGCAGCAATGTATCTAGTATATGCTACAGCATAGCAACTGACTCAAAGCCTGCGTCCTGTGCCAAGAGTGGCCCATGTGACTAGCTGCAACCAGGCAGCTGTCTCCAGTCAGTGCTCTTCTCCCTCCACAGTTCAACTCCCTCTTTTGGGTCTAGGTGATCACCCCTTAGACTCTCATGAGCCACCTTAGTATCGGAAAAGGCCAAGCCATGGAAGATACCAAGCATTAGCTGAGGGAAGCAGTGGAGACCAGGGGGTTAGAATGAGGCAGCCAGTCTGCACAGAGATCTGGTGAATGCTGGTAGAACTTTATCATGACTAGTAGAGGTTCGAGCAGCCTATGGTCATCCAGGTCAAGCTCTGGCTGGCACTGAGAGGAGACCAGACATGACTCAACTGATGGGAAGGAGATGCATCAGATCCCACCCCCTGTGAGAAGACCCAGACCAGATCAGACATACCCAGATTTCTTCCCCACTCTGACTGGTTATCAAGATTTTTTTGCCCACTGTTATGCAGTCACAGCCAACACCCTCCATAAATTTGCTCCATGGAACTTTCCATAGACTTTAAAAGAGATCAGTCTGCCTTTTCTGGGCAATATTTCATGCTGGTTAATGCTCTCTTAGCAAGCTGTACTGTGAGAGACCACAGCTTTCATTTTCCAGGTGCTCTTTGCAAAGAAAGAGGCTAGAAAAATACTCTTAAAAATTGATCCACGATTCTCTATTTATCATTCTTTACCAAACCGGGGCAATCAGCCAAGCGTGTGGTTTCTGAGGCTCACCGGCTTTGTGTTGTCTGTGGTTTGTTTTTTTCTCCCTACCCATGCAGGAATCATTCTGTTTTAGAAAATGGCGGCCTTCTCCTGGGTAATTGCCTGGAAATAACTGATAGAGATTTACAGTACAGAGACTAGCTGGGGGAGGTAATATCTTTTATTGGACCACCTGCTGTTGGGGAGAGAGACGAGCTTTTGAACTTATGCAGGGCTCTTCTTTAGGTTAGATTTACATTGTTAACTCCAGCTGAATTAAATCTTTGCCTGTGAATTTAGGGTCACTCCTTGGACTGGTAGGGTTACAATTTGCTCTAGAGCCATCACAGGTTATAAACTTAATAGGGTCATTCCAGGCCAGCAAAAAGGTCAGCTCCAGGTAGGGCAACACCCACTTTCTGCTGCAGGTGGGAGTAATTCTAAACAAACTTCAGAGTAACAGCCGTGTTAGTCTGTATCCGCAAAAAGAAGAACAGGAGTACTTGTGGCACCTTAGAGACTAACAAATTTATTAGAGCATAAGCTTTCGTGGACTACAGCCCACTTCTTCGGATGCATATAGAATGGAACATATATTGAGGAGATATATATACACACATACAGAGAGCATAAACAGGTGGGAGTTGTCTTACCAACTCTGAGAGGCCAATTAATTAAGAGAAAAAAAACTTTTGAAGTGATAATCAAGCTAGCCTAGTACAGACAGTTTGATAATAAGTGTGAGAGTACTTACAAGGGGAGATAGAGTCAATGTTTGTAATGGCTCAGCCATTCCCAGTCCTTATTCAAACCGGAGTTGATTGTGTCTAGTTTGCATATCAATTCTAGCTCTGCAGTCTCTCTTTGGAGTCTGTTTTTGAAGTTTTTCTGTTCTACCCAAGATCCATAAACCTGGATATCCTGGACGCCCCATCATCTCAGGCATTGGCACCCTAACATCAGGCTTGTCTGGTTATGTAGACTCTGTCCTAAGACCCTACGCTACCAGCACTCCCAGCTATCTTCGAGACACCACTGACTTCCTGAGGAAACTACAATCCATCGGTGATCTTCCAGAAAACACCATCCTGGCCACTATGGACGTAGAAGCCCTCTACACCAATATTCCACACAAAGATGGACTACAAGCTATCAGGAACAGTATCCCTGATAATGTCACAGCTAACCTGGTGGCTGAACTTTGTGATTTTGTCCTCACCCACAACTATTTCACATTTGGGGACAATATATACCTTCAAGTCAGCGGCACTGCTATGGGTACCCGCATGGCCCCACAATATGCCAACATTTTTATGGCTGACTTAGAACAACGCTTCCTTAGCTCTCGTCCCCTAACGCCCCTACTCTACTTGCGCTACATTGATGACATCTTCATCATCTGGACCCATGGAAAAGAAGCCCTTGAGGAATTTCACCATGATTTCAATAATTTCCATCCCACCATCAACCTCAGCCTAGATCAATCCACACAAGCGGTCCATTTCCTGGACACTACTGTGCTAATAAGCGATGGTCACATCAATAACATCCTATACCGGAAACCTACTGACCGCTACACTTACCTACATGCCTCCAGCTTCCATCCAGGACACACCACACGATCCATTGTCTACAGCCAAGCTCTAAGATATAACCGCATTTGCTCCAATCCCTCGGATAGAGACAAGCACCTACAAGATGGACTACAAGAAAAAAAAAGGGGGGGAGGGATAGCTCAGTGGTTTGAGCATTGGCCTGCTAAACCCAGGGTTGTGAGTTCAATCCTTGAGGGGGCCACTTGGGGATCTGGGGCAAAATCAGTACTTGATCCTGCTAGTGAAGGCAGGGGGCTGGACTCAATGACCTTTCAAGGTCCCTTCCAGTTCTAGGAGATGGGATATCTCCATTATATATATATATATATATATATATTTTAAAATCTCTATCAAGCATTCTTAAAACTACAATACCCACCTGCTGAAGTGAAAAAACAGATTGACAGAGCCAGACGAGT
>NC_048311.1:39812272-39829288 GCF_013100865.1 Trachemys scripta elegans | reverse complement strand
ACAAGATCTCTATCAAGCATTCTTAAAACTACAATACCCACCTGCTGAAGTGAAAAAACAGATTGACAGAGCCAGACGAGTACCCAGAAGTCACCTCCTACAAGACAGGCCCAACAAAGAAAATAACAGAACACCACTAGCTGTCACCTTCAGCCCCCAACTAAAACCTCTCCAGCGCATCATCAGAGATCTACAACCTATCCTGAAAGATGATCCTTTACTCTCACAGATCTTGGGAGACAGACCTGTCCTCGCTTACAGACAACCCCCCAACCTAAAGCAAATACTCACCAGCAACCACACATCACTGAACAAAACCACTAACCCAGGAACCTATCCTTGTAACAAACCCCGATGCCAACTCTGTCCACATATCTATTCAAGTGACATCATCATAGGACCTAATCACATCAGCCATACCATCAGGGGCTCGTTCACCTGCACATCTACCAATGTGATATATGCCATCATGTGCCAGCAATGCCCCTCTGCCATGTACATTGGCCAAACCGGACAGTCTCTACGCAAAAGAATTAATGGACACAAATCTGACATCAGGAATCAAAATACTCAAAAACCAGTGGGAGAACACTTTAACCTGTCTGGTCATTCAGTGACAGACCTGCGGGTGGCTATATTACAACAGAAAAACTTCAAAAACAGACTCCAACGAGAGACTGCTGAGCTAGAATTGATATGCAAACTAGACACAATCAACTCCGGTTTGAATAAGGACTGGGAATGGCTGAGCCATTACAAACATTGACTCTATCTCCCCTTGTAAGTACTCTCACACTTATTATCAAACTGTCTGTACTAGGCTAGCTTGATTATCACTTCAAAAGTTTTTTTTCTCTTAATTAATTGGCCTCTCAGAGTTGGTAAGACAACTCCCACCTGTTTATGCTCTCTGTATGTGTGTATATATATCTCCTCAATATATGTTCCATTCTATATGCATCCGAAGAAGTGGGCTGTAGTCCACGAAAGCTTATGCTCTAATAAATTTGTTAGTCTCTAAGGTGCCACAAGTACTCCTGTTCTTCTTTTTTCTAAACAAACTAAGTCTGTGACACTTTCCAGAAGGGGCCATGGCTGCCAAGAACCCTATAAAATGAGGTCAAGAGGCCGCTGCATGTTCCACCTGAGTGAAATGGCTTAAACAACCACTGACTATCCACCGTGGGCAGAGTCTGCTAGGCCTGTATCTCCTGGTTCTGAGGGGGGATCGGCTGCCAACGTCCCTGCTCTCCGAGCAGAACAACCTTTCCCCAGGGAAACTTCAGCCCAAACGTGAAGGTAACAGAAATAGCCAAGTGACTCCGTTTACCAGCAGCAAGAGGAGGAGGGGACCGTGTGTGAGACAGAGTAGTAGGCTCTGAAACTGAAAGGAGCGGGAAACCCAGGTCCTTTCCCAAAGGCAATACCCAGGGGCAACAAAAGGTCCCTAAAAGTGTGGGGGGGGGCACTGGGACCCAAAACATCCCCCACCCCTTCCCCTGAGGTCCCACCTTCGTGCCACCCCTTCCCCCAAGTCCCTGCCCTCACACCACCCCTTGCCCTGAGGTCCTGCCCCCTCGCCATCTCTTCCCCTGGAGGCCCCATCCGCTGTTCACTCTTCTCTGCCCCCTGTACCTCCCCATTGCTTGCCCTTACGGCTGGTAAAAAGCGGAAGGTCATAGCCCTCCCACTTTTAAAAATGATGGCCCCCTGCCCTCCCCGTTCCAGCACCCCTGGCAACACCGTCTGTGGATTCCAGCACCGACCCTGCAATAATCCCGGGGGCGGTGACCAGCCACAGCCCAGGGCAGCAGTCTGGACACCAGGACAGCTACAGGACAGGCTGGGTGTGCAGGGGAATGGCTGACAAACAGAACACTGCTCTTCATTGGCTTATAGCCTGGAATGGCAACAACAGCAGCCAATCAGAACTGACTTGAGGCCAACAGGCCTATAACTACCCAGGCCATCCCCTTTAACCTTTTTAAAAACTGGCACAACATTAGCTGTCTTCTAGAACTTCCCCACTGCTCCACGACTTATTGAAAATCAACATTAACAGTCCAGTGAGCTCCTCGGCCAGCTCTTTTAAAACTCTTGGGTGTGAACCTGCTGATTTAAAAAATGTTTAGCTTTAGTAGCTTCTCTTTGCCATCCTCCAGAAATACTGGAAAGTGTTACCATCACTGCATGATGAGACCATATCAGCCGATGCGCTAATCAGGAAACGAAATATCATGGCCCAGTTGTCAATAAACACTAATACAGAGAATTAAAGTGAAAACAAACAAGAAGTTTTTAATTTAAAAAAAAGTGTTATTTATAACAAATAAATGTTGGGATTAAAAGGAGCTGAGAGGCAGCTTTTAATACCAGAACGTATGGGAAAATGTCCGTGAATTTTAAGACTCGTTTTATTTAAAGGCACTAAAATAACAATTTCCATTAACTAATACAGTGGGTGCCACTTGAGAGCAATCACTGATATTAACAGTTTCTGGTTAATAGCAACATTTGGCAGGGAACCAGTCCCAACCCATTAACTTTAATGGTAAATGGCATTTGGAAACTGGCAACAGGTATGCTGCGTATTAACAGCTTTATTAGAAGATAGGTCCTACCAGGAACCAATGGGATGGTTCTGAGGCTGCACAGCTGAGGACTTCTGCATTGAGGCTGGCAGGCAGAGGTGATGTGTGGGAGGGGGCATGTGGGGTCACATGTCCCCCAGATTGTTCGCTCACATGGTGTGGCTGGGCCTTCTCCTTGCGGGCAGCTGAGCATGGGGCAGGGAGAGGCAGAGGCAGGAGAAACAGCTGGAAGCTGCAGAGAGGGGCTGATGCTTTTTTTTGGGGGGGGGGGGTACCTGGAGGGAGGCGTGACTTGAGCTGTTCTGGGGTTGTGCCTCCCCCTATCAGCAGGCACGGGTCATCTCTGCTGGGAGGGGAGGCTGTGGGCAGGGCAGAAATGTGGAGGGGGAGGGTTGCACCCTGAATGCACCCCACAGTCTGGGGACTCCAATAGGGGCTCCCCAATTGAGTGGGGATCCCCAGCCCATTACCTCCTGTGCAGGTGGCAGGTCCCCGGGCACAGGCAGGTTTGCGGGGCTGCCACCAGGGCTGGCACATGCCAGTGCTTCCTTCCCTGGCTGCATCCAGCCTTTCACTTATTGGTACCTGCCAGAGAGTAGCATGTTTTGCTGGGAACCGAGAGTTTGCTAAGATGCGGCATCCCCTGTCTATGGAATCAGAAAGCTAAAGTCTCTCTTTCCTTCTTTTGCTTGACCCATTTTGACCCCCCCCCCCCCGCATTCTCTCCTGTGCCGGTTTCCCATCCCTGTTTACTTCCCCCGCCCCCCTATTATGGATCATTCCCCCTCAGATTCCTCATTCTTTTCCTGAATTTCTCTCTTCCCCTCGGGACTTTTCCTCTGTCTGGATCATTTTGCTTTAGCTCTTTTCATTTTGATTTCCCCCTGGGATGGGCTGTCTACCCCCATCCAAGACCTGAAAGGGTCAAGGTGGCCAGGTGGGCCAATGAACCGCCCAGGCTACCCCTGGAGGTGGAGCCAGGGGGCAGTGATTAAGTAGATGATGCTCAACTGCATGGGAAGAGGAGGGGCCTGTATAAAGCCAAGGAGCTGAGAGCAGAAAGGGGCTGCAGGGAAGCAGTCTGCAGTCACTCCCGGGGTGGGAGAAGAGAGGTGTGTTTGGGGCCATAGAAGCAAGCACCCTACCCCCTGGGAGGAGGGAGTTTGGGCTGGCAAACCCCTAGAGAGGGAGGAGAGACACAAAGGCAGGAAAGGTTCAGGGGAAAAGCAGCAAGGCAAATGACAGGGTGGGCCTGGGTTCCCCTACCAGTCACTGGCACAAACCAGGCAATGGAGAGCAGACCACCTGGGAAAATTTGCGCTAGAAGACTTTGGTACCCAGGAAGGGGGAGACACGCATAATGAGCTAGCCGGAGGGCCAAGTTGGGGAGAAGGGGCAGCTGGAGTTGCAGAGACAGGGGGAGACTGCCAGAGGACATCCCAGCACCAAAGTGGAGCTATCAGGCAGAGGCACCCCTAGCGGTGAGTGGACCCTGTGACAACCCCCCTTTTCCTCCCAATTCTCCATATTATCTTTTATTTTAATTCTTTTCTTCTCTCCCTTCTGCCCTGTCCCTGCCACTCCCATTCCTGCAGCCAGCTCACCCTCTCCAGTGCCCCCACTGCATCTCCTCCCCAGGGCCTCAAAGTCACCCTCTCCAGTCCCTATATCACCCTCCCCATCCCTTGGTCTCCCTACCTCAGAGGTTCTCAAGCTGCAGCCCAATCAACACACAGCTGAGGCCCATGTGAAATCCTCAGGGCCAGGCACATGGGGAAGAGAGAGAGAGAGGGAGTGTGTGTGTGGCCCATAATGGTAACTAGGTTGAGAACCGCTGGTCCGGAGCCACAGAGCAAGGGACAGATAGGGTGGCTGACCCTGGCAGCAATGGGATGGGCTTGTCTATGCAGATCACACCCCTCTATAGTTTCGACAGCCCAGACTAGACACACCGAGACATTGTCACCCTGGCAGCAAGAGAGAAAAGGAGCCTGGGGGCTAGGAGAGATGGGAGTCCTCCAGGGTCACAGAGTGGGATGTTTAAGGCTAGAGAAGCTCATTTGATATGCTCTGATCCGAGGGGGAGCAAACAGGGTCAGACCAATGGTCCATCTAGCCCATATCCTGTCTTCTGACAGTGGCCGATGCTGCAGATGCTTAAGAGGGACCGAACAGGACCATTTCGAGTGATCCATCCCCTGTTGTTCAGTCCCAGCTGCTAGTAGTCAGAGACTTAGGGACACCCGGAGCATGGGGTTGTGTCCCTGCCCATCCTGGCTAATTACCATTGAGGGACCTGTCCTCCCTGAACTTTTGAATTTTTTTTTATTCCCCTTCTCCAGGTCTCAGGGACACAGTCTGAGCTGGGACTCGGTTTCCCAGACCACAAACAAAGGGCGGATTCTCTCCCCAGCAAAAGAGGCCGGCGGGAAAGTGAAGATCGAGGATTCGTTATCGGCATTAAAAAAGGCTACTTGCCCCTGTTTGTAGTCCAGATAAACCCAGATCCTCCTGGGGACCCGGCTCAGGGGCAGAGGAGTCAGGGGGTCAGTGAGAGCCCAGTACTGACCCTCCCAGTACTCCATAGCCCAGATCCCCGCCTCAGGATTAAAGGTGATCTCTCCCTTCCTCCCCAGAGACTCTCTGGCCACCCCTATGGCCCAGCCCCCCCGCTCCCCCGCCTCCACCTCCCAGCAATGTCTCCCTGAGGTGAATCCCTCACTGCCCAGCACGCAGCGCTCGTAATCAAATCTCTTGGTCATGTTGGGCAGTTTGTTCCATAGGCATCCATATCTCACGGTTTTCCCATCCTCAGACAGGACGAGTTGGGGATGAGCCGTGTCTGGATCCAGAGTCACATTCACTGGGGAGAGAGAATCAGAACGTGAGGGGCAGAGCTCAGCCCTGGGGGAGGCTGGGACCATCTCTCACACTTCCCAGCAGCCCCGTTCTGGCTGGGACAGGCCTGGATCCCCGGGAGCTGCCTCTGTCCTGGGCACCTGAGACTGAGCCGAAATGTCACTGCAGCTCCTCGGTCAATGTAATGGGAACAACCTCTATAGCCTGCCGGGGCTGCTCCATTCCCGCTGCAGAGACACAGCAAGGAAGGCAGGAGAAGCTGTTAGCGAAGACCTAGGGAGAGCTGTCAGGTGACAGCTTTGGATCCCAAAGGGAAGTGCCCTCCCCTAAATGTGTCCTTCACTCCCTGGGCAGGGAGCAGAGATGAAGAGGCCATACAGCACCAGTGAGTAGGACGCAGGAGGCGGCATAGGCTAAGGTAGCTCCATTCCCAGCCCAGAGAGAAGGGGGCGTAGTCAGAGGGAGAGCATCCTCCCCCATCCATTAAGCAGTGAACCGCTCCACTGGGACAGCCCAGCCCTGGCCACAGGAAAGGGAGGATGTTGGAGAAGAACCATGGAGGAGACCAGGGGAAGGATGTGGCAGCCATGAGAGGACAGATCTAGCTACTCATTCCTCTGCATTTAATATGAGAAGCGCACGTCAATAACCATCCAAATGACAGGGGTCAGAGTTAAGGGTGTTGGGTGCTGGGAGCATGTGTCTGGTTACTGGTGTGTGGGAGAGTTGCTTCCATGGGATTTCTCTGAAAAATTGAAGGAAAATCTCCACCACCACTTACCGTTGGCGTGTGATCCCAAATATTTTCCCCCTCCCTGCTCCAGTTCAGATGGCAGAGTGTCTGGAAGGGGAAAAAGATTACAGTTTATGCTGCCTGATTTATAATGCAGCCTCGGGCAACTGCCTCTCTGGCCTGGGCATCTGAGGCTGAGCACGGATGCCCTGGCAGTTCCTGCACATGGGTGAATGGGAGTGGCAGCTGCAGAAGTTGCCTCTGTACTTCCTTCCCAGCTGCATCCCGGTCTCTCCACACGTTCCTCAGATTTGAATATTTAAAAAAAAAATCATTTGAATGTCTATGGAAATCTCAGGGGACAGAGTTAAGGGTATTTGGTTCTTACTCAGAGACAGTGCTTCTGTTCACAGGTGTGTGCATGGACTCAGCATTAAGATTTATGTCCACATTGTTCGTGTGATTTCAGCTTGGGCTCTCCTTAGATCTGACTTTTTTTTTAAAATATATTTTGGGGGGGGGGTTCCATTTTTAATGCTGGTTAGGTTTGTAACAGTGGCGACGCATTCATGAATATCTCACAATCATATTCATGAAAAGATAATCTCTTTCTGAAAACTCACCCTCTCTCTGTGATCCTAGGCATTTCCATCCTTTTCTCTCCAGCTCCGATGGCAGAGTGTCTGGAGGGTAAAGGACAAAAGAGATTTCATACTGTTGTGTTTCTAACGACACCCACACACTTAACTAACATAACCATGTTTTTGATTATGAGAGAGAGAGAAAAAGACAGTGGGATGGAGACACACGCAGATCTTTAATAAAAGCTAATCTGAAACCTATTTCTTCTTTCATTCTGGCATCTCAGAACAATGGACCCAACCTCCATTCAGCCCAACAACCATCGTAGAACAAATTATCTATGCCATACGGCAGTGGTTCTCAACCAGGGGTCTGCGTACCAGCAGGTATGTCAACTCATCTAGGCATTTGCCTCATTTTACAACAGGCTACATAAAACGCACTGACTAGCGAAGTCAGTACAAAAACTAAAATTTCATCCAGACAAAATGAGAAAGGAAGCACTTTTTCAGTACTAGTGGCTGTGACACTTCTGTATTTTTATGTCTGGTTTTGTAAGCAAGTCGTTTTTAAACGAGGTGGAACTTGGGGGTAGGCAAGACAAATCAGTCTCCTGAAAGGGGTACAGTCGTCTGGAAAAGTTGAGACCCACTGACATATAGGGCCTAGGACAGAGGAAGAGAGATTTACTGCCCCCTCCCGCCCAAACTGCCCCCTCCCACCCTCCAAACCCCAGTTGATTTGTCTCATTCTCCTTTTGCATTTTGTCAGACCCTAGACCCAGAGCACGGCAAGACTTCAGCATGAATTAAACTTAGGTGCTTTGGTCTCTTTGACAGCACTGGAACGGTGAGCTTTAGCAGGACCAGGCCCTTCAATTGTAATTTGGGTTTATTTACTCAGCATCTCTACAAAGCTCTCCGCACAATGGGGACCCTCGTGCTCCAAAGACAAATAAAAAGGAAATTGCTTGGTGGATGTGGCACCTGAGGCAGGGAGAGGGTTGGCTCACTGAGCTAGATTCACCCCGGCTCCGGCAGAGGGATAGAGAGGAGGCAACGTGTGACTCCTCTAGATTCAGGGACTGGTGCAGATGTAGGCCCCAGCTAGGGAAGTCCTGAGTTCCAGCAAGATCTGGGTCAGTGCCCCTTATGTGGTTTGCAAGGGGGCGGAGTGTAAGAGGCACTTTGGCCACACCCTTTAACCCTGACCCCACCCCCTCCATCCTCTTCTTACTAACCCCAGGACTGTGCACCTGCAGTCACCGTAAATCAGCAGCTCTCAACCTTTCCAGAGGGCTGCACCCCTTTCAGGGGGCTGATTTGTCTGGCCTACCCCCAAGTGTCACCTCACTTCAAAACGACTCGCTTACAAAACCAGACATAAAAATACAAAAGTGTCACGCTAGTACTGAAAAATTGCTGACGGTCTCATTTTTACCATATAATTATAAAATAAATCACTGGGAATATAAATATTGTACTTGCATTTCAGTGTACAGTCTATAGAGCAGTCTGAACAAGTCACTGTCTGTCTGAAATTTTAGTTTGCACTGACTTCGCTACTGCTTTTTATGTAGCCTATTGTAAAACTAGGCAAATATCTAGATGAGTTGATGTACCCTCTGGAAGACCTGTGTGTACCCCCAAGGGTACATGTACCCCTGGCTGAGAGCCACTGCTGTAGAGGATGCACAAAAGGTTCCCTTACTGGGTGGGGTCCCCAGGGTGAGAAGGTTTTACACCTTCCCTCCAGCCTCTTTGTCCCACATGAGGCCAGAGCACAGGGCTGGGCCAGGCCCCAGCTTCAAAAGTGGAACCAGGTCTGAATTTGAATCATTTTGAGCGGAAAAACATGGCCGCTAGGGACCTGTTAGTGGTTTTGTGCACTTGCTGCTCCCACTGACTCAAGCAGCAAGTGTGGATGCCGAGCAGCTCAGGGAAGCGAGCCCTGCAGTTCTGAAGTGGGGCAAGATAAACAGAGGTGCCCACCATTTTTTTGCTCTATTTTTACTTTAATGATCTACTGAAGATCACAGAGTGAATCAGACAGACATCCTGGTGCCTGGGCCGCTGCTACATCTGCTCACTTTGTCTACTTTCCACTGTTCATTAAATAGACAGGATCTCATTGGGCTCTGGTCAATTGGTTCCTATCTCCTCCCACAGTCAGAGACGACTCCTGATTCCCCTCCTAGATCCCATCTTCTTGATACCTTTGAACTGCCTCAGAGTCTCCATTAAAGCAACATTTTTATGGGACAACACACTGAGTCTCTTTTCCAGTTCAGGAGAAATTTCCACCGGCTGCTGGAACTTCCATTTCTCACACCTGGAGAGAAACAATTTCACATGATTATCTTTCATTTAGCGACTTGTCATAATTTCTTGCTAGTGAAAGCTGCTGCTCTAAGATTGCAAATTCCTCTACTTCTCCCAGCCTCAGAACAGGTGCAACACAGGTCATGGCAATGCAGTCTTCTCCCCTAAAGATCACATTATTATATTCTTTGACTTTGGTCTGGAGAGACCAGCTCTGGCAAAAAAAAAAAAGGACCATAAGAACGGCCACACTGGGTCAGACTACACATCCATCTAGCCCAGTCTCCTGTCTTCCAACAGTGGCCAATGCCAGGTGTCCCAGAGGGAATGAACAGAACAGGGAATCATCAAGTGATCCATCCCCTGTCGCCCATTCCCAGCTTCTGGCAAACAGAGGCTAGAGACACCATCCCTGCCCATCCATGAAGATGAATCTCCATGGCCAATTCACTCCTTGGCCTCCACGTACTATTTCCCAGATATTTAATGTTGTGTGTATTTATTTATTTAAGGAACTAGATTGAGCCCCCTACTCCCTTCAAGCCAGTTCATTCCCCCGAAGTTTCCATACACTCCTCAGGCATTAAAGCCTCTTACTGACTGCTGACTTGGTTTGAATTGTACTCAGTGCCCTACAGGTGAAAGGCCCATATTCCATCTCCAGAATCCTGAGGCAGCCAGTCCCCCAGGGATGTGACCTCTTTGGGAAATATTTTATGATAATCTTTCCTACTGAACAGATAATAGAGTCTGGTGTAAAAGGGTGAGACCCTCAGGATTAAGTTCAGCAGGGAAATTTGTATTCAAAATGTGAACTTCCCCCCACGCATTCTGCTGTGGAACCCTGGGAGAAGTGGTGCTAACATGGTCCCCACACCCTCTCCCAGCAGGGTGAAACACAAGGGAGAGTGAGGGAGAGCCACGTACCTGCTTAAGGTGCTTCTGACATCCTAGAGGGGAAAGAGAGAGAGAGAATGAGAATCTCAGTCCCACCTGATGCGTGCTGGGGATCCCAGGGCAGGGATTTTGCAAATCTAGGAAAAAGAGGCCGTGTCCTGGCCCCAGAGCCCTGGATTCGCTGAGCTCATGGGGCTTTGCCATCTCTGATATTTGTGTGTCTGTAACTCAAAGAATAATAATAATTCCCATTCCAGCAATGCACACAAACCGTTACATTGTGATCTCTGGCTACTGGATTCCAATGGACATGATTCAGGAGCTCTCCTGTCCCTGCGCATGGATCGGGGATGTTTTAAACTCAGTCTCACCTGCAGGAATTCACTCGCTGGCTTCTGACACTTCCCCTCCATCTCACGGATCAGCTCACTGAGACGGGAAATCTCCTCGGAGAGTTTGGTGACATTTTCCTTCTGGATCTTCACAATCTCCTCATCCAGCTTCTCCAGCTGGGCCAGCAGGAGTCGCTCTTGTTCCTCCAGGAACTGCCGCAGTTGCTGAAATTCAGACACAATCTTCTGCCTCTCAGTTTGTGTTTGTTTCTGAATAAAAATAGGGAAAGGGCTAGTCAGGGGCACGGATGGAGCCCAGAGTCCTTTCAGGGAGTGCTGAGTGTGCAGGAGAGAGAATATATCTGTAAAGCTCAAAGATTTCTGACACTTGACTCTACCGTGTGTTTACTAAGAAGAGGATTCTCTCACACCTGCCCCTCTGGCCCCCCCGGTATCTCTTAAAGGGACGTTTCTATGTCTGACATGGTCAGGCTATTGTGTGATCAATGGTCTCTCAGAATCCAGAGCAGCAGAGGCAGGGCTAGTCAGCACTACACTGATGGAGAGGCCAGGGGAGAAAAAAGAATCAAACATTTGAACAAGGCAAGACACGGCGGCAGGCTTGGGCAGCTGGCACTGCGTGGTGTTCGTGTCCGTTCAGCTTGGGAGGATCTTTGGGTAAGTCATGTGAGCTGGAAATTAACTCGTGAATTGGAATGGAAGCTTGGATTCTGCAGAGAACGACGTGTTCCTGCCCCAGGGAGAAGATTATCTAACACGGCAATCCGCGATCATGGAGAAACACACACACACACACACACACAATAAGGCCACGTCCCCCCGAGGCCACAGCAGAACTTGCCTACAAACAGGCCTCCCACCCAGGAGCAACGGAAGCTTCTTAAAAGTGGGGGGGCCCCACTGGCGCCTGAACTGTGGCACCGCCCCTCTGAGGCCCCAGCCCTTTTCCCCCAAACCCCGTCCTGCCTCTTTTCCCCCCCAAGGCCCTGCCCTTGCACTGCCCCTTCCCCTGAGACCCTGACCCCACGCCACCTCTTCCCCCCCCCCACACTACCCCATTTAAAAGCGGTGGGCCATGGCCCCCTGGTCTCCCGTGTTCTGGCACCAACTCCGGTTCATAACAACAGGCACCTACCAGATACTCCCGGCTTTTCCCCTCTCCAGTCACTTTAAATCCCAGCAGCTTTTCTCTCTCTTCCCTCAGAGTCTTCAAATGGTCCTGGATTTTTTCCTGAAGAAACAAATTATTTGAGTGTTTTTATTGTGTCTGTCTGTGTGTGTAAAGAGAGAGAGAGAGGCAGACACAATGAGGGGGGTGGGTGGTTTCCATCCAGACCCCAAGATTCTCGTAGCTGACTGTTGGTCCGAATAGGTTTATAACATCAGAGCACCAATGAAAAGAAACCTCATTAACGGAGATTGGGAGGGTGTCCTATTCAGCCTCTTTGGAATTATTTGTCCTCTTCCTGCCCTGAGTTAAACCAGCAGGAAACTGGGAGTCGCATGGCGGTGAATCAATGAACCTGGTTTTGAGCAGGTTTAACTAACAAAGGGACACAAATCCCAGAAGCCACCCGGGCTTGAAATATGGGCTGGGGTTCTCCAAGAAGCCCAACTCCCAATTGAATTTCAGCCCTGAACCCCTGGGGAGTGCAGCCCTCACTGCATGGGTGCTCCAGGGCTGGAGCACCCACAGGGAAAAAATGGTGGGTGCTTAGCACCCACCAGCAGCCCCGCTATCAGCTCCCCCCTCCACCCCAGTGCTTCCTGCCTGCTGGCAGGCCCCATGGATCAGCACCTCCCCCTCCCTCCCAGCATCTCCTGCCCGCTGCAATAAACTGTTTCAAAGTGTTCAGGAAGCTAGGAAGGAGGGGGGAGGAGCAAGGACAAGGTATGCTTAGGGGCAGGAAGAGGTGGGTTGGGGCCTAGGGCGAAGGGCTGGAATGGGGGCAGGGTGTGGGGCAGAGCTGGGGGTCAAGTACCCCCCGGCACTTTGGAAAGTCGGTGCCTGTGGATTGGACAGAACTGATCTGAGCACTAGGGCAAACCCCATTAGATGCGCTGATTTTTATTAAGCGCCACTGGAGTTTGCCCTAGTGTTGTCCAAAACCCTTTCAGTGGCAGTGCCCTCCGGGTAGCTACCCCACAGCCAACAGCAAAGTGCCCAGAAGCAGTGGATTCTGGGAGGTTTGTAAATTAGACACTGTGGGAGAGCAGCAGAAGACTAATGGAACCATTCTGGCTAGTTGTTCAGACCCAGGGGTTAGGGCAACATGGGAGTTCAGCATCCCAGTGGGAAACCTCCTCTCCCTGCTGGGCCTGGGCCCTTTATCAAGGTGACTTTCCCTCCTAATGACCATACTTTATCACTGCTGGGGTGGCAGCGTGGTCTAGTGGTTAGAGCTATAGACTGGGTCTGGGGAGACCTGGCTTTTATTCCCAGCTCTGCCACTGAGCTACTGGTGACATTACACCAGTCACATCCTGCCTCAGTTTCCCCGCCTACCCTTTGTCTATTTAGGCTGTAACCTGCTCAGGGCAGGGATTGTCCCTCACTGTGTTTTGTGCGGGGCCCAACACCCTCGAGATCAGATCTTGTTTGATGTCTGTGAGGGCTACTGCGATGCAAACAGTCATAACAAATGCTACGATACAAATCGGTAACAACCACAGCTTGTAACTTCCCCTTCTCCCGTCTGACGGCAGCACCCTCACATACACGGACCGCTCCCTCCTGTGATTTCAACTTCACTCACTGCTCGTTCCCTTAGTTCACCAGTGGGAGCGGATTCTGCAAAGGATTCCGTTTCTCCGCAGCCATGGGACACCCAAGCTCAAACCACCCCAAGAATGGACCAAGAACCCTGCCCCAGATCACCATGCAACACACCAGTTTCCAAGGACGCCTGTGGATTTTAGAACACTTGGAAAAATGCACGATTAAACAGTGAGTATAGCAGAGTGCAGGCTGTTTGCCTAAGTGTGAGCTCTGGCAGGTACCACCCACCCCCCCATTCTTGCTCTGGCAGCAGCACGTACACTAATGGCTAAAGCCGTAGGCACCAACGCCCTGGGGTGCTCCAGGGCTAGAGCACCCATGGAAAAAAAAAAAAAAAGTGGGTGCTCAACACTCACCAGCTACGGCTGTTTGATGGCTCAGAGAGGGGCTTGGGGGAGGACAGAGAGCAGCGGGCGGGCAGGGTCTCGGGGGAGGAGGCAGAGCGGGGGCGGAAAGAGGCGGAGCAAGGGTGGGGCCTCAGGGGAAGGGGCGGAGCAAGGATGAGGCCTTGGAAGAAGGGGCAGAGTGGTGGCAAGGCCTCAGGGCAGAGCACCCCCCCAGGGAAAAATAAAAGTCAGCACCTATGGCTAAAGCCTCTGAAGAAAACAAAAGGCCTTATCAAAAGGCCCAGGGACACCTCAGCATAATTAACCAGGCGGTGCTGACAAAATAGAGGGCTACCTGTGACCAGGACTCTTGGCAATGCAATGCTAGGGGTAGAGTTGGCTGCTGGGAAAGGAAATCTGAAACCTGGGCGAATGCGTGGCTCCGAGAGGCTCGGAGAATTTCACTTCCCCGGGAGGAAATTCCTATTAGTCTGGAAAGGAAAGGACTGAATTTACCAGGATCCAGGTGGTTTCCTACCTTGTACTTCTGGGCAGCCTCCTCTATGAGCAGCACCGTGTGAGATCTGTGCTGGGGGGATCTTTCACAAACCACACACACGGCTTCCCCGTCGTCTTCACAGAACAGATCCAGGGTCTTTTTGTGCCTCGCGCACACAGCCACGTGTTTCATTTTTTCCACCAGGTTTCCCAGCTGCCAGTTGGGCCTGAGGTTCCCTGTCAGAATTTGGGATCTGCAGACGGGACACATCAGGGATCCGCGTCCCGCCCATTCCACACAGTACTGTGTGACGCAGCCTCGGCAGAAGTTGTGCCCGCAATCTACGCTCACCGGGTCGGTCAGGTACTCCAGGCAGATGGGGCAGATGACTTCCTCTTGCATGTCCAATCCTGAAAGGGAGGAGGCCATGGCTGTTGGGGTCTCCAGTCTCTCTCTGATCTCTCTTCCTCTGGATTCTGCCTGTGGAGGGCAGGAGAAGCTTGGTGAGAACCACGCAAGGGAAGGGAATGGCTGGGAGAAGGTGAGGAAAGCAGGCGTGGGAAGCAGGTTCATAGGCCAGGGCAGGCTAAGCCTCCCCGACCCCGGCTGTGGCCCTGCCCATGTTGCGCCCCGAGGCCCCACCCACCCTACCCCTCTACCTGAAGCTGGCAGGGGCTCAGCTCCAGCTGGTGGCCCTGAGCTCAGGCCCACCCATGGCCAGGGGCAGCCTGGGACAGCACTGGGGCCAGCCAGGGGGGGAGGGGGCCGGCTCAGCACTCAGGGTGGGGGGGCAGCTGAGACAGGTGGGCCGGGGCTCCTCCAGCTGGGGGCAGGGGGCACTTGGGGCTCCAGCATGCAGTGAGGCGGGCTAGCCTCTCCCAAGGGGGGGGCTCACCCATCACCCATGAAAGCAGGATAGGAATGGAGAAGAAAAGGCAGCAATACCCAGATGGGGACTGCTTCTTCCCCACTCCCTCTGGAGGGGTGGGCATCTCTCCATAGCAGGGGGCCGTTCCTAGCCTTCCATGACAAGCCCGGTTTCCCTCCTGCAAACCTAATTTGTGTCCACACTGGCTGTCTCCATTCCCCAAAGCCAAACTGATCTGAGCCCCTTTCCTTTGAGTGCACAGAAGCAACCCCCTGAATGTAACAGACTCGCGAACACACTAGGACACAGCTTGCTAGCACCTCTCCCAGCTGCCTGGACACGGAGCGCTGAATTCACCCTCACCTCTGAGCCCGGTTGGTGCGGCCCCTGCGGCGGAGCTGCTGGGTGTTCAGCCTGAACTCTGCATCTCATCCCCCTCCGCATTAACAGGCTGCTGGACTAGAGAGCGATTCGCCCTTTGGCTCTGGCCCAATTACCATTTAATTACTGAATTCAATTGGAGCAGGGGCCAGTTCTAATCTGTGGCCCTGGACCTTAGAAATGATGGCTGTTAAACAGTATGCAAGGCTCTACCTGCACTAGGGCAGAGCTCCCAGGCTGCTACAATACACATAGAAGATCGAATATATATGCTGCTATAAAAACACAATAAATGGAGTGATCATTTAATGTTTTTTAAAAAGCTCTATGCAAATGTTTAATTGTCACAATTAAATTGTGCTTGAGGAATATTTTTAAAATTATGTACACTGATCATGAAAGTTGCAAGGGAGAATTTGATAAATCTAAGCAACAGACCTGCGGGAATACATTTATCCAAGCTCGGCTACATCTGTAACACTAGCGCTGTCCGCTCATGGACCTTGGCACATTCTCCATCTGGAAATTATTACTATCTTCTCCGCTTTGTTTCCATGATTGCCTCATTTTACAGACAAGTTTTTCATATGCTTGTTTTCATACAGCTCCCCAATGCACCAGACCTACTCAAATAATGTCTCTTTTGTCAGCTTTTGTATTTATACACAGTGTTTTACACACACACACACACACACACACACACGCCGACCACAGGGGACAAAAAGGACCATCACATCAGAATTTCCACTCGAGCTCAGTTTCAAACTAAAACATCACCTAAAAATACACTTGAAATAGGGTGACCATCCGTCCCATTTTTAAAGGGACAGTCCCATTTTTTGGGACTTTCTAATATAGGCACCTATTAACCCCCCCGTCCCGTTTTTTCACAGTTGCTATCTGGTAACCTAACTTGAAATAAAAGGGCATTGAAAAGGTATGTGAAGTTTCTCACTGAAAGGCCCTATATGTTGAACTTTCACTTTATTTAATAAATTTCAGAACTCAGTTCTAATGATGGAGCCAGGACCAACACCTCCAGAATAATAATGGTCCAAAGTAAATATTGGATCCCCACAATCTCCCAGAGAAGGGCATGCACGTTAATCCGCTCTTTAGCGAGAGAGATACAAAGATGGGTCAGTGATCGTGAATCCCAAGTATAGTAGAACCTCAGAATTACGAACACCTCGGGGATGGAGGATGTTCGTAACTCTCAACCAGGGCTGGCTCTAGGCACCAGCAAAGCAAGCAGCTGCTTGGGGCGGCACATTTGCAAGGGGCGCAAGAATCCAGCCTGGGAGCTGAGAACCAACAGGGGGCCCTGGGAGCTGTAGTTCCTTGCTTAGCTCCCTGCCTATAGAGCCAGTCCTGGAGCAGGGAAAGAACTACATTTCCCAGCATTCCCTTGGCCACTAGCAACAGGAAAGGGTGTGGGAAAGGAGTATGGAACTGAAATCTGCAGCTTGCTGTGAATGGTAGGAACAGAGCCAGCTCTAGGTTTCTTGCCGCCCGCCCCCCCGCCCACACCCCCTGCTGCCCCAGCTCTGGCCCCCACCTGCACTCTCCTGCTGCCCCAGCCCTGGGCGCTGCCCCCACCCACAATTCCTGCCACCCCAGCCCTGGGCTCTTCCCTCTCCCGCACCCCATGCCACCCCAGCTCTGGCCCCCACCCACACCCCCTGCTGCCCCAGCCCTGGGCTCTTCCCCCCCGCATCCCCGGCCGCCCCAGCTCTGGCCCCCATCCGCACCTCCTGCTGCCCTAGCCCTGGGCTCTCCCCCACCCACACCCCCTGCTGCCCCAGCCCTGGGCTCTTCCCCCCCCCA
>NC_048311.1:39757173-39807292 GCF_013100865.1 Trachemys scripta elegans | reverse complement strand
AAGCTTATGCTCTAATAAATTTGTTAGTCTCTAAGGTGCCACAAGTACTCCTGTTCTTCTTTTTATGGGGATGAGAGTTTCTGCAGCAGGGTCCAAAAATCACCTTATCCAGTACAGGTGGGAGAGTGGGCCACGCTAATTGTCGCAGGCACACACCCTGGGGATGGGCCGGGGGAGTTCAAACATCAAGAGACTGGCCTAAAAAACACAATATAATTTATTTTTTTAAATGGTGTGATTTTGCGGCCAATCTCATGATTTTTGAACTCTTGAAAGTTGGCAGTACTGAACCACGGCCCTGGGCGGGGAGTGCTGAGTTGATCTGGCCGGGGAGGGGAGAAAAAAAAGTTCCATTGGTGATCACTTTCTTGCAGCTCTTAACCCCTCTCCCCGATTTTGTCCCTCTCCTTTCCTGGCCTACCACTTCACTCTGACATGACCCAGCCTGCCTCTGGGCCTCTCCCTTTATAGCTGGGAGCAGAGATCTCACTGAGCATGTTCAGATCACTCCAGCAGGCTCAGTAACAGAGCAAAGTTGCCAGCTGGGGAAAGCAGGAAGAGTTTGTCATACTGATCAATATTGCGCTGGTAAGTAACTCTACACTGCAGAAATCCAGAGTTAAGGAGGCGAGAAACTCCCAAGGGGCTGTGGTGAGGGTGAACCCTGCTCCACAAGGAAACACTGGACTGCAAAGTAATCCAGGGTAAAGTCATCCCAAAACTTAGCCACGAGGCCTGTTCCAGCTAGCCTTTCTGCTGCCCTTGATTTTTCCCTTCTCTTGCCTGAGACAGTTTGTCAAAGAATCAGTAAAAACCCATTTCGGACTCCGCTCAAACCTGATCTGGGTGAGGGCTGATGATTTGAAATCAATCCCCTGAAGGGTTACAGTGAGTCCCCGTACCCCCGCGTAGGGTGACCAGACAGCAAGTGTGAAAAATTGGGATGGGGGTGGGGGGGTAATAGGAGCCTATGTAAGAAAAAGACCCAAAAATCGGGACTATCCCTATAAAATCGGGACATCTGGTCACCCTACCCCCGCACCATAAAAGGAGTTTTCCTTTTCCTGACACGAGCATGTGATTCCTGAATATTTCCTCCCCTTCCCACTGTAGCATTTGGCCCCTCTCACTGCAATAGAGGGGATTTCCAACTACCCATCAGAAAGCACTGGATTTAAACGGAGCATTAACACAAATCCCCTTGATTCATTGTCTCTCTAAGCTGGGAATGCCCCAAAGATCCTGGAACTGCTGAGACATTTCTCCCAGACACGTGAGGTAGGAGAAATATTTTTTTTTCTTTCTTTTTGTAATCCTTCGATCCGTCTTTCAGTTTGTGAGTCTTTCCTGTGTGTGCGTGTCAGGCCCGAGCGCTGTTGCCAGGGAGCTGGGATCTCTTGTTTGTACTCTGGATGAGAATCCGGGCATCACGTGGAGAACCCGTACTAAGTACTCCACAAAACTGAGGGCCCAGATGTGGGGCTTCAGGGAGGGGAAGAGGCTCTGCTGTGGAAACTCTGCTCCCCACCCCCTAGCACGGTGGTAGGGGTCTCCAGTAGCACCAACCATTGCGTGAGAGCTTCAGCCGTTAACGTAGTCCAGTGTCTGTGGAAGAAGTTGCCACAGGGGGGCTGCTCTGCGGTCCTAGGCCCTGGCCACACAATGAAAATTAATTTCACCTCCCCAAAGTTTGCCCATTTACTTGAGATTCACGCTCACTGGGCATCTTTGTATCACTCTTGCTAGCGGATGATTAATATTCGTGCCCCTCTCTGGGAAATTGCGAGGATTCATTAGAGTTCATTATGGACTTTTAACCTTAGAGTCATAGGACTGGAAGGGACCTCGAGAGGTCATCTAGTCCAGTCCCCTGCGCTCAAGGCAGAACCAAGCATTATCAGACCATCCCGGACGGGTGTTTGTCCAACTTACTCTTAAAAATCTCCTTTATTTTTCCGGAACTGTTGGTCCTGGATCCATCGCTAGGGTTGAGTTCTGAAATGTAGTAAATGAAGGTGAAAGTTCCTCTTTTCTTTCTAAGTACAGGTCCTTTCAGTGAGAAACTTCACCTGCATATTTTAACGCCCTTCACATTTTAGGTGCCGTTTTGTGGGTAGTGTTTGAAATTGGGCACTTGTTGAAATTCTGATGTGATGGTCTCATTTTTTTTTTGGTTGGCGCGTATTTTTAAAAGAGCATTGTATACCCACAGAAAAACTGGCAGACCAGTATTTTGGGTAGATCTGGTATATTGGAAAAGGTTCAGAAAAGGGCAACAAAAATGATTAGGGGTATGGAACGGCTTCTGTATGAGGAGAGATTAATAAGACTGGGACTTTTCAGCTTGGAAAAGAGACGGCTAAGGGGAGATATGATTGAGGTCTGTAAAATCATGACTGGTGTAGAGAAAGTAGATAAGGAAGTGTTGTTTACTACTTCTCATAACACAAGACCTAGGGTCACCAAATGAAATTAATAGGCATCAGGTTTAAAACAAATAAAAGGAAGTATTTCTTCACACAACGCACAGTCAACCTGTGGAACTTCTTGCCAGAGGATGTTGTGAAGGCCAAGACCATAACAGGGTTCAAAAAAGAACTAGATAAGTTCATAGAAGATAGGTCCATCAATGGCTATTAGCCAGGTTGGGCAGAGATGGTGTCCCTAACCTCTGTTTATCAGAAGCTGGGAATGAGCAACAGGGGATGAATCACTTGATGATTCCATGTTCTGTTCATTCCCTCTGGGGCATCTGGCATTGGCCACTGTCGGTAGACAGGATACTTGGCTAGATGGACCTGTGGTCTGACCCAGTATGGCCGTTCTTATGTTCTTCTATTGGGGAGCAGTATGCAAAGAAGCAGATATAAGAAATCTTTTCTGTAAAACAAAGGCAATAATGCTTCACCGACACTGAGCATTGTTGTGCAGTTTCATTCACCCACGTTGGTAAGTTACTTTCCACAGGTGGACTGCACTAGCGTCATGCAAAATATTAATGAGATCTATAAAAGCTTAAAAAAAATACTTTGTGTAAATTTATTCCCGCAGGTCTATTCTCAGATTTGACAAAATCCCCCCTTGAAACACCCGTGTATGTCGTTTTTAAAATATGACTCTAATAAGGACAAGTTAATTGTGATAAATCAACATTTGCATAGAGCATTATTTTTCTCTATTCAGTGAGCTCTACGTTTGTTGTATTTTGTGGCAGGCCGGACATTTATATTGTCTTTCATTCTACCTTAGAGGGTGGGAGCTCTGCTCTAGTGAAGGGAAAGCCTTGCGTCCTGCTCAACAGCCATTGTTTCTAAGGCCCGGATCCACAATTTAGAACTAACTTTGTGGCCCCTGTTCCATTTTAATTGAAAAATGAATATGGGTTGGGCAAAAGTGAGAATGCTGCTCTAGTCCAGGGTTTCGGGCACTCACCTAGGACCCCTGTTCAAATCCCTTCTCCTCATCAGGCTGGAAAGTTTCCTGAAAGTTTATAAAAGGAGTCCTCATCCGTGCTGGCCATTTTGTATAGCGCTAGGTGGCCTCTGAGGACACTTACTGGGGCGGCCCAAAAGGCGTGATGGGGTTCCTCTGCCTATCTTCCCCCAGTTCCTGTTTTGCTCTGGGGCTTAGGTGGAGATAAGCATCTGCAGGCCTAGAGGGAAGCAGCCATGTATATTCCAAGGGAGAAACAGAAGCACCTACAGAACTCGTACCGTGAAAACGTACTCACCAAGTGAGGTTAGCAGTGTCAAGCTGTCTGCGGTGACTCAAAAGTGTGAGTACCAACCTCGGGGCAGGCTGTTAGGAACCAGGGCACAAACCCAACCCTGGTTGTGAGTTCTGTACATCGATTTCACCAGCCAATAATCAAGTGTCAATTCCTCAGGTGATATACCAGCCTAACTATGGAGTCGCAGACAGGCCTCGTGGGTACTCTGATCTGTCTCGCCACCCAGGTGAGCCTGCCTTTGTGCTAGATGGTCTTTTACCCCAAGAATCACAGGATTATTCAGGTTATTCCCAATCCCAAAGGACCAGTCACTTACCCCAGGTCACTTGCACCTTAGATCTCACATCAAAGACAACACTTGTAGCCACGCCTGTAATAAACTATGTACAGATTGAATAACAGGACAAGGAAATGAGAGTTATTTACAAGGTTAAAGCAGGTTATCTTACATACACAAATGAATTACAATCTTAAATTTCAAAAGATAAGAGAAGCTTCTATAACAAACAAGCTCTATATGTCTCTCAGAGCTAACCCAGGTTAAGCACTGGAGACGTCTTGCTTATGCCTAGCAAGCCTTGCCCTCCAGAGTCCAAGGAGCATAGAGATACTCAGAGTATGTCTACACTTAAAACGCTACAGCGGGGCACCTGCAGTGCTTCAGTGTAGACACTGCCTGTGCCAACAAGAGGGGGCACCTGCAGGGCTTCAGTGTAGACACTGCCTGTGCCAACAAGAGGGGTTCTCCTATCTGTGTAGGTGATCCACCTCGCCAAGAGGTGGTAGCTGGGTTGATGGAAGAATCCAGGGGCTAGGTTGGTGAAGCTACCTCTCTCGAGGGATGTAAGTTCCTAGTGTAGACCAGACCTCAGTTCCTTCTGTTTAGGGTTTTATCCCCCTCCTGCTATGTGAACTGAGCTGCAAACTCAGTTGCTGGGAGGAATCCACTTGCATGACTCAGCTCCATGCGGGGGGGGGGGGGGGGGAGGGGTGAGCTAATCAAAAACGCCTTTGTCCTCCTTAGTTCCACAGTAGTCCGTCTGGTGTCGATGGGCTTTCCCTGTTGGGCCGGACGTAAGGCTGCACATCGGAACTTCACACTAGGGCTATGTCTACGCTATAGCTTATGTTGGCAAAATTTATGTCGCTCAAGGGTGTGAATATTCCACCGCCCTGAGGGCAGGGCCGGCTCCAGGCACCAGCTTGTCAAGCAGGTGCTTGGGGCGGCCGCTCCGGAGAGGGGCGGCACGTCCAAGTATTCGGCGGCAATTCGGCGGACGGTCCCTCACTCCGCCTGGGAGCGAAGGATCTCCCGCCGAATTGCCGCCGCAGATCGCGATCGCAGCTTTTTTGTTTTGTTTTGTTTTGGTTTTGGCTGCTTGGGGCGGCCAAAACCCTGGAGCCGGCCCTGCCTGAGGGACCTAAGTTACACCGACAAGTGCTTGTGAGCACAGTGCTATGTCAGTGGAAGAGCGTCTCCCGCCGACATAACTTCTGTCGCTCACGGAGGTGGGTTTTTTTATGCTGATGGGACAGCTCTCTCCTGTCAGCATAGAGTGTCTTCACCAGGTCCAGCTGTACGTGTAGACTTGGCCTACGTAATGTCTCCCTCCTGTCTGGTGCTTTACATAGTTACAAAGGCTTACAATGCCAGTGCTCAAATATTAGTTTGCAATATGGGATACAGCTGGTATAGACTCATAGACTTTAAGGTCAGAAGGGACCATTATGATCTTCTAGTCTGATCCTCCTGCACAACGCAGGCCACAGAATCTCACTCATCCACTCCTGTAACAAACCCCTGACCTATGTCTGAGCTACTGACCTCCTCAACTTGTGGTTTAAAGGTGAGATTAATACAGGCAGCAACTTGTGAGCATTCAAATAATGTCTAAACACTAAACACATTCTTAGAGTTCTAATACCTGTTTTAGCAAAGCTAACGCAGGTGAGTCGAGCTATGTGTGCGTCAGCGTTCCACTGAGACATGGGGACCACGGCATGAGCTGGCACCTGGTCTGCCAGCATCACAAGCAGCCTACATGGTTAGGAGGTTTGCTGGATCACAGTCAGGGGCACCGAAAAAGGGGGGGCCAAGGAGCCATGGCCCCATCACTTTTTAAAGTGGGAGGGCATAGCTCTCCGACTTTTAACCTGCCTTAAGGGCAAGCGATGGGGGGAGGGGGTGGAAAGGACTGAGTGGGGGTGGGGCCTTGGGGGTAAGAGGCAGAGTGAGGGTGGGGCCTTGGGGAATGAGGTGGGGTGGGCCTTGAGGGAAGGGGCAGGGTGGGGGCGAGGCCTTGGGGGAAGGGGTGGAGCGAGGGCGGAACCTTGGGATTGAGCCCAGCTAGTGACGGGCACCCAGGACCCATTTCAGGCAGTACGGTGCGTGAAGTGATTCAGGGTGAAGGAGTCAGTCCAAACGGACGCACCAAGGAGCGTAAAATGTGCACAGGCAGCGAGACTGGGGCTCTGTTTGAAGCCAGAGGGTTCACAGGCAGCCCGACGTCTCCAAGCGACCCCAGAAGTCCCAGTATTGTTTGCCTGATAGTAGCCCCTTTGTCTTCCATTAGATCTGGTACTAAGTACCCCCAGGCAACTCCCTGCCCCCCAACAGTCCCATCACCTCCTAGCCCCACCAGTCACCCACCCAGCAACTCCACCGCTTCCAACTCCCCCACCCGCTCTGCTACCCCCACAGGCATCTTCAAGCACCCACCAACCCACCTTCCCTGGCCTCACGTGCCTAGTTTTGGGCAGACCCATGTCCTACCCCCAGCTGCTGCTTGGGGAAGGATGTATTGACCACACGCTGAAATTTCTGGTTACGTGAGAATTATTTGTAATATGCAAATTAGATCCTTACATAAATTGCAACACAAAAGTTGGCACCTCTAGAAGACATTTTTCTCCATACTAGGAGCTGCTGCAGCCTGGGTGGGACGGGACACACCTGGCAATGCAGATCCCATTGAGCGGGGCTTCCTGGGAGCCAGTTGAGGTTGAGCTGGAAGGCAGAGTTGGATGCAGAGACACTGGTCCCCATGGAGAAGGGCCAAAGCTTCTGCAGATCACAGGAGATTCATCAGGTTTAGGGGTGGGCTCCGTGGCCTTTTAAGTGGGGATAAAACTCCCTCCTCATTGGGCAGCTTGGGGGAATCTCCATGAGGGAATCATCACAAGGACTTTCTCCCCCAAGCCCTCCTGGCTTTTCGTGCAGATAGGAGTGAAATGCAGCATTTAGGCTAAACGCCCGGCAGCCCCAGCACAGAACAGGCACAAATTGGTCAGGAAGTTCAGCTCAGACACGGGGTGAACTCAGCCCTCGGTGTCCAGGCAGCTGGTGGTGTCAGTTGTTGGCGGCGTGTGTGTTCTCTCTGTGTGCTGCACCAGCTCTGGCCAGATAGCTGGTACACCAGACCTCGACTGACCTGTCTAAGAAGACCACAGAGTCAGTTCAGTAGCGAAGGCGCTTGGCCAGGTTTATTGTTAACGAAGGATGGTCCTAGTGCCCGGCAAATTCTACGGAGACTCTAAGACCTGTATGCCCCTGACAATGGACTCAGCTGAATGAGCGGGGGCACTTGCCATCCCCCCCAGCTGGACAAAGACACCCCCTCTGCAGCCCCTCTTTTATACACGGATACAAACAAGCTACGTATTGCCCCCGACAAGGTTAGTTACCACCCTACATCTTGTACCTGCTGGTTCGAACAAAACATTTTCATCCCTCATCCTGTCCTGTCCTCCCGTCCTTGTTTCACTTGGGCTTGGTGTGTTCCTGTTCCATTTCCCACCATTGTGTTTATGCCACTCCTTTATGTCAGGGGGCACCTGCATCTTTTGGAATGTGCCTACATGAATACCCTGCGCCTAGTATTTCTTGGGAGTGCCTGTGGTTTTTGCCAACTTCATGTACCTGACTTTGGCTCATAGCCTGAGAGATTAATAAGACTGGGACTTTTCAGCTTGGGGAAGAGACGGCTAAGGGGGGGATACAATTGAGCTCTGTAAAATCATGACTGGTGTGGAGAAAGTGAATAAGGAAGTGTTATTTACACCTTCTCCTAACACATAAACTAGGGGTCACCCAATGAAATGAATAAGCAGCAGGTTTAAAACAAACAAAAGGAAGTATTTTTTTTCCACACGATGCACAGTGAACCTGTGGAACTCCTTGCCAGAGGATGTTGTGAAGGCCAAGACTATGACAGGGTTCAAAAAATAACTAGATAAATTCATGGAGGATAGGCCCATCAAGGGCTATTAGCCAGGATGGGCAGGGATGGTGTCCCTAGCCTCTGTTTGCCAGAAGCTGGGAATGGGTGACCAGGGATGGATCACTTGATGATTCCCTGTTCTGTTCATTCCTGCTGGGGCCCCTGGCATTGGCCACTGTTGGAAGAACATAAGAACGGCCATATTGGGTCAGACCAAAGGTCCATCTAGCCCAGTATCCTGTCTTCCAAAGACAGGGTACTGGGCTATATGGACCATTGGTCTGACCCAGTATGGCCATCCTTATGTTCTCTTGATAACTTTGCTTTATATCAGCAGGGCCTGATTTTTGTTCACTTTAGTTCAGGCCTCAGGCCTTGAACCAGGCCCCATGTTTCAGGCTCTCTCCTTCTAGTACAGCTGGGACAGGCTGTAGCAAGAGGTGCACTGGGTTATTCACTGGGTCAGTTCCATTGAGGGAGCCGCTTCTGTGCACTAAAAGGAGAGGGGCTCAGATCGGTCTGGGTTTAGCAAGTGGAGAGGGCCGGTGTGGACACACATTGGTGCAGAAGGAAGGAAGAAGGGCTCGTGGCAGAGAGAGACTTACAGCCCCCATTATGGAGAGACACCCAATTCTCCAGAGCGAGTGTGAAACAGGCATTGCCGGTTCTCTTCTTCAATCCCAACCAACTTTATCTCAACTTCTCCCTGTCATGCCCCCACTTTTCCCCCATATGCCTCTCACTGAGCTTTTTCTCCCATCCACGTGTGGCTTAAAGGAAGAGGCCAGAAAAAACATTGGCGATCCCAGCGGCCATGGCCTCAGCAGCTCCTGTACAGGGAATCCAAGAGGAAACCAAGTGTCCCATCTGCCTGGAGTATCTAACGGACCCCGTGACCATGGACTGTGGGCACAACTTCTGCCAGGGCTGCATCAGTAACTACTGTGACAAATGGGAAGAATATGGCCCCCTGGAGTGTCCTGTCTGCAGACACCGGATCCGGAAAGGGAACCTCCGGCACAACTGGCAGCTGGGGAACATAGTAGGGAAAATTAGACAACTGGAATTAAATCCTAGCAAAGAGAATCTGTGTGAGACACACCAGGAGAACCTCGACCTGTTCTGCGAGGAGGACGGGGAAGCCGTGTGTGTGGCTTGTTGGAGATCCCCGCAGCACAGATCTCACAGAGTGCTGCTCATGGAAGAGGCTGCTCAGAAATACAAGGTAGGAAACACTCTGACGTCGGTTAATTCAATCCTTTTCTTCTCAGACTAAATTGATCTTTCCCCCCATAGGCGCCAACTTACTCAGATGCCGGGGGGGAGCTTGACCTCCGCTCCGTCCCAGGCCCCACCCCCGCTCTGCCTCTTCCCACCCCATCCCCCTGCCTCTTCCTTCCTCTGCTCCTCCCCCTCCCCCCCCCAGCGCCTCCTGCACGCCGCTGAACAGCTGACTGCAGCGGGCCGGAGGCATTGGGAGGGAGGGGCAGGCGCTGATCTGCGGGGCCTGCAGGTGGGTGCTGAGTACCCACATTTTTTTTTCCCCGTGCGTGCCCCAGCCCCACAGCACCCACAGAGTCGGCGACTCGGCGCCTATGTTTCCCCCAGGGGAGCTGAAGTTTCTCTGAGCCTCCTTCAGAGCAACAGGTTCTCCCAGTTTCCTGGATTTCCTCTCCCAGAAGCCAGCTCCATCAATAGTCCTACCCAGGGCCGGCTTTAGCAAGAGCGGGGCCCGATTCCTGGGGGCAGGGCTTGCTGCAAGGGGACCAGGCCGGGCTGGAGCCGACCCGAGCCGCGGGGGCCGGGCTGGAGCCAAGCCGGGCCAGAGCCGCTGGGGCCTGCGGGAACGGACCGCGCCTCCCCAGAGCCCTTCTCGGCCCCCACCACCCCAGCTTACCTTGTGCTGCCGGCCCGCCCCTGCTTCTTTTCAGACGGAAGCAGGGGAGGGGGTGGAGCGTTCAGGGGAGGGGAGGAGGGGGAAGTGAGCTGGGGGCGGGGTGGACAGCTGCAGCGCGGGGCCCAATTCAGCCGAATCGGCTGAATCGGCCTAAAGCCGGCCCTGGTCCTACCTTACAGAGCTACTCCCTCTGGGCTGGCACTGACGCTGCTCTAGCATTGTGCTGAGGTGTCCAGAGGAGGCGCTGTCTCCCTTGAAGGGCATTAACAATGATGGCTGCACGGTTCCGGTCAGGCCAGAGACGGAGCAGATGAGCCTGCTGCAGCCCAGATGCAGCCAAAAAGGAGGTTCAGACTGAAGAGAAAGAGACAGCAGCTCTGCTGCCGGGGACATGTGAATTATGGTGGGTTGGTAGCACCGCTACAGTTAAGGTTGAAACTGGTTTATTGTTTGAAAGCCAATCCTCGCTCTTATTCCGATTGTCTTGAAAATTCCCCTCCCTCCTGGGATTCCAGGTTAGGGTTAGTGGGCCACATTTGAAGTGGCTTGAGCCAGGTATTCCTGAGATGAGCTTTGTTACCGATGTGATGTCCTGGAAAACACAAATCCAGCGGGGAAATAACCCTGGGAAAAGAGAAAAATCAAAAGTCACTTTTCTTTTGTTAGGCTCAAATTCGGCTCCATTTGCAGAGCTTGATGAAAGAGAGAGATGAGATCCCGGCCGTTAAACTGAGCGAGGAAAAGAGACTCCTGGAACTGCTGGTAGGTGCCTTTGTTAATCGCTAGCAGATATTCCTGGGGGCATTATCAATGTTCTCCTCGCTCTGATTGATGGGAAAGCGACAGTGGGTAACTTTCCCCTTTCCGCGATGATTAGTTAGTGCTCTGTGTCAAGTAAACTCTGTTCTGGTTTACTGGAGATGAGGCCGGCAAATGGTGAAGGAAGGAGAATGTTTATTTATGAAGACAGATCCTTTCTAGGGCTAATTTGAACATACATCATGGGGCTAATAGTCAAGGTGACGCTTCCTCTCAGGTCACTTGGACCATCGCAGGCAGGCAGCATGTGCAACTCTGGTGAGAATCCTTGACCCTCCAGCTAGGGATCTATTGTGAAACGGCCTGTGACTCTCCACGTATTCCCAACCTGCCTTTTCCCTGCGTGTCCCTTACAGGAGAAAATGGAAGACGAGAGGCAGAAGATTGTATCTGTATTCAAGCAACTGCGCCAGTTTCTGGAGGACCAAGAGCGACTCCTGCTGGCCCAGTTGGAAAAGTTGGACAAGGCAATTAGGAAGAGCCAGGAAGAAAACGCCACCAGCGTGTCTAAGGAGATACCCCGTCTCAGAGAGCTGATTGATGAGATGGAGGAGACTTGCCAGCAGCCGGCCAGCAAATTCCTGCAGGTGAGACTGAGTTAGAGACCCCCCCAGATCCCTGCACAGGTATCACAGCAACAGAGTCCAGGAGCACACAGTCGGTGCATTGCTGGAATGGGAATTAGGATTGTCCTTTGGAGAGTTACAGACTCCTAGATGTTTGAGATGGAAATGCCCCCTTCGCTCAGACACTCCATGGCCCTGAGGCCAGAGCAGGGTTGCTCCCACCAACTCACTTTCTTTGGTTTTGTGCAGCCAAGGTTCAAAATTCCCAGGGGTTGCGGCTTGCACCGTTTCCCCTTGAGAGATGATTCTGTAGCCAGATACTTCTCAGATTCAGGAAGTTCGCCCTGATATTCAGCCACAACTTTCCCTTTCGTAGTTTCTTCCCCTTGTTCCATCTATCCACACGGGTCACGCTTGGCAATTCCTGCCCCTCCTTGATCTCTGGATTCTGCAGGGCAGCAGGCTGGAATATTTGAGAGCTCTGGGTTGTCTCTGCGGGAATGTGAGACATAGGCGCTGACTTTTATTTTTCCCAGGGGGTGCTCCCTGCTCTGCCCCGAGGCCCCGCCCTCGCTCTGCCTCTTCCTGCTCCAACCCCTCCCCCGAGACCCCCCGCTCGCTGCTCTCCGCCCTCCCCCAGCCGCCAAACAGCTGATCGGCAGCACCGCCGAACAGCTGTGGCCGGTGGGTGCTGACCACCCACTATTTTTTTTTCTGTGGGTGCTTGAGCCCCGGAGCACCCACGGAGTTGGCGCCTAAGATGTGCAGGACTAGGGAGGTGGGGGAAGATGAGGGTGGGGGAACAAAGTTATTGGGGCTATGGGTGGGATGAGGGTGGGAGGAGGAGATATTGTTTCTCTTCCTTGAGGGAATGACCTGTGCTGTATATACAGCAGGGTTCTCTGGTCTGGTCACAAACTCCCCACGCTCGTTCATGACCATGAGAGGAGCACAAAGAGTTAGAGAGTTTTTCAATATGGGCATGAGAGAGAGAAAGGGCCCTTCCCGTGAGAACGCTCCTGCACATTTCCACTCACAATACCATCTCTGTGGCTTTCGTTTTCCACAAATAACTGCAAAAACCCACTTGGGCATAGGCGCCAGTTTCTTCATTTCCCTGGGGGCACTTGACCCCTGCTCTGCCCCAGGCCCCGCCCCCACCCCTTCCCTCAAGGCCCCGCCCCACCTCTTTCTGCCCCATTCCACCCCCTCCCCTGAGCGTGCTCTGCCCTCTTGCCCCCCCCCGTGTCTTCTGCACACCGCTGAACAGCTGAGGCACTGGGGGGAGGATGAGGAGTTGATTGGCAGGGCCGCCCGGGGGTGGGAGGTGCCGGGGGGGAGGGGGAGGAGTTGATCGGCAGGGCCGCCCGGGGACGGGAGGTGCCGGGGAGGGAGTGGGAGGAGTTGATCGGCAGGGCCGCCCGGGGACGGGAGGTGCCGGGGAGGGAGTGGGAGGAGTTGATCGGCAGGGCCGCCCGGGGGCGGGAGGTGCCTGGGGGGAGGGGGAGGAGTTGATCGGCAGGGCCGCCCGGGGGCGGGAGGTGCCGGGGGGGAGGGGGGGGAGTTGATCGGCAGGGCCGCCGGGGGGGGGGGGGGGCCGGGGGGGGGGGGGAGGAGCTCCACTGGTGAGTGCTCAGCACCCACCATTTTTCCCCCGTGGATGCTCCAGCCCCAGAGCACCCACAGAGTCGGTGCCTGTGCACTTGGGAAAAAATGTTTATGAATAAAAGGGTCCTAGATCCCCATCTGCACTGTGCTGAATTCAGAGCGAGCCTCCTCCAGAGCAGGAGGGGCCCTCGGGATGTGGGACTGAGCTCTCTTTTCTTTATCTTCCCTCTAGGACATCAGAAGCACCTTGAGGAGGTACGTGGCTCCTTCCTGCTTTACGGCGCCGGGAAAGGACTTGGCCGCTATGTTCAAACCCCGCCTCCTCAGGGCGCCACAGCACAGCGCGTGGGGCTGGGTCACATTCGGCTGCAAATCTCGGTTGAATTTAGCATCCGGAGGTTCTCACCCTCTGCCCCGACACTCTGGAGTTATCCATCCTGCGGGAAAGCTTCTGAACCTAAAGTATTTCCTAGAGATGTCCCATCCCTGGGGGCCTGGCTGCCTCGGGGTTCTGGGGATGGACTATCGGCCTTTCACCGCTAGGGTACAGGATACAGTCCCGCCCGGGGCAGTGATCATCAAGAGTCTTTACTGCTTGAGGACTGTTTGGAGACCTGTGTGGAATGAACTGGGGAAGCGGGGAGTAGATCAAGGCTTAATTTGTGCCGCGGTTTGCCAGGGCTGAGCCCTCTAGGCTTGGCAGTTCATTGCCACAGGCAGCAAGTTATATAGCCCCATGGTGCCCGTGCTCCACCAATATTCAGGAACGTGGGATCGGCTCCACCAATGTTTGGGCTTATATTTTCAGAACCGTCCCATCCATAGGATGGATCGGGGCACCCGACCAAGGCCCCACACTTTGGGGGGCTGTGTGCTTCAGGGGGATGTGGGGTCCAGGGTGGCCTGGAGGGTTAGCGGGGGACCTGGACCCAGCCCGCCCTGCCCCGCCTCTTCCCGCCCCTGCTCCGCACCTGCCCCCACTTCACCCCTTCCCCCAAGCTCCCGTCCCACCTCTTCCCACCCCTGCTCTGCCCCCTCCCCGCCCTACTCCACCGCTTTCCCCAACCCCCTGTCCCACCTCTTCCCACCCCTGCTCCACCCCTTCCCCTCCCCATTCCATCCCTTACCCCAATCCCCTGCCCCGCCTCTTTCTGGCTTACGCCCCCTGCCCCGAGCGACTCCGGGAGCCAGTGGGGCGGAACAGAGTGGGGTGGGCTGGGGCCGCGTCACTCGCTGCTGCTAGCGCCAGACTCCCCGCTAACCCCCAGGCCGTCCTGGACCCCGTGTCCACCTGAAGCGCTGGGCCCGGGATGGTTGCCCCGGTCCATCCTATGGACGGGATGGCTCTGCATGGACCCGTTCTGGGCACCACCAAAAATTATACAAACCTGGCGCCCATGTTCATCGCCCTGGCACCTCTGGGCTCGCTGCGTCACTTATGAAAATAAAAAAATTGCTTGAGCCCCGGCACCTCTTACATCTATTCAGGGCTTAATTTGGAATGAATCAGTCCAGTTCCGGGTGCACACATGGCTACAACACTAAGACCAGCAGGGAGGCCAAGGAGTGAATTGGCCGTGGAGACTCAATTCCTGTTTTGCCCCAGAGCCGGTCTCTCCAGGCCAGAGCTGAAGAATATTAATGGGATCTTCAGGGGGAAGGTTGTACGGCCACAGCCTGTGCTGCACCTGCTCTGAGGCTGGGAGAAGCCGAAGAATTATAATTTCAGGCCCATTAGAGCAGCAACTTTCACTGACGACAAATGATGACGTGTCACTAAACGAAATACCAGAATGTGACATTTTCTCTCCAGGTGTGAGAAGGGGAAGGTCCAGCAGCCCGTGGAGATGTCTTCGGAGCTGGAAAAGAGACTCGGAGAGTTGTCTCAGAATAATAGTGCTCTAACGGAGACTCTGAAGAAGTTCAAAGGTACCAAGATGGGATCGAGGAGCGAAATTGGGATGAGTCCAGAGACTGTGGGAGAAGATTGGGCTGCATTAGTAGGAGTGTTGCCAGCAGATCCAGGGAACTGATTATTCCCTTTTATTCATGAAGCCACATCTGGAGTATGGCATCCAGTTTTGGACCCCCAATACAGAAAGGATGTGGACAAATTGGAGAGAGTCCAGCGGAGGGCAATGAAAATGATTAGGGGGCTGGGGCACATGACTTATGAGGAGCGGCTGAGGAAACTGGGCTTATTTAGTCTGCAGAAGAAAAGAGAGAGGGGGGATTTGATAGCAGCCTTCAACTACCTGAAAGGGGGGTTCCAAAGAGGATGGATCCAGACTGTTCTCAATGGTAGCAGATGACAGAACAAGGGGTAATGGTCTCAAGTTGCAGTGGGGGAGGTCCAGGTTGGATATTAGGAAAAACTTTTTCACTAGGAGGGTGGTGAAGCCCTGGAATGGGTTACCTAGGGAGGTGGTGGAATCTCCTTCCTTAGAGGTTTTTAAGGCTTGGCTTGACATAGCCCTGGCTGGGATGATTTAGTTGGGGATTGGACCTGCTTTGAGCAGGGGGTTGACCTGCTGAGGTCCCTTCCAACCCTGATATTCTATGAAATTATGAATCCATTCAATAAGAAAAGTGAAGCAGACAACCTGAACAAATCCAGCAAGGGTTGAGTTATTCGGTCACCTTTAGTAAATTATTTAGGTCCAGGTTTAGCAAAATGGCCAAATTTTTGGAACCTCGGTGTATCTCGTCCAGCTGCAGAACTGCAGGGCGTGTACTGCAGAACTTCTATTGTCCACAGCTGCAGGTGGAGTCCGTGGGACCTGCAGGTGCCCAACCCCTCTGTGAACCAGGCCCCAGGTGCCTAAAGTTCAGCATCCAAAATGTAGACCCTAAATTAAAGGCCACTATTGAAATTGGGACCCAGCCCATCCTTGTGCTCTGGCCCCGTGTACCAGCTAGTTTGGGCCAAAGGGGCTGTAGGAAAGATGCAAACCCCTCTCCCATCCCGAGGGAATCCCTCTAGTACAGAAGCCACTTGTTCCTGCTCCACAGCAGCTGCTGGCACAAGGAGTGTGCCTGGGCATGGAGTGGAGTTGGTGAGGGCACACTGGAGCAGGGAGGGGGTGGACCGGGATAAAGAGGTGTCACCAGGATGAAGTTGTTTCTCATATACTCTGCTGGCCGGCAAAGCCCCATAGAGGTCGCTGACACAAGGATGCAAATCTGGCTGGATTGCAGGACTTCCCTGTGCCAAGCTTTGCATTAGCCACTGAATAGGGAAGACCCAACCTGCCTCCCCTCTATCTCTTTGCCAGGGCAGGGGTGAATCTGGCCCATTGAACTGAACCTCTTCCTGCCTCAGTTTCTGCATTTGTAAAAGGATACAATTCTTTGCATTTCAGTCTATCCAGGGTGAAGACCCCGTTTGTGCCGAGCTCAGTAGAGACATTGAGTAAACACACCTAAAGTTTACAACAAAGGACCCTGATCCTGCAATTTCTTAAGCTCCCATTAATGTCAAAGTGTGGCAAGTCACTTTCATGCTAAAGTCTTTGCAGGATCTGGGTCTAGGTTAGGACGAAATGCAGCGGGTGAATGTGACACACCAGCTGGGGTCTGGGGGTGGGAGGGAGAGGATGAGGGAGCCGTCAAGCTTTCTTACAGCTAATATTTCCTGGCATGTGGTGAGGGTTAATGGAAGTGGATTCTGTTGATCTGAGAGGCCAAGAGGAAAGAGAATGTTTGGGATTAGCTTTAATTAAAGACTTGAGTGTGTGTCTGTCCATCTCTGTCTGTTTCTCTCTCACTATTAAACCAAAGTTACGTCAAGTCAGAGTGGGGGTTGTAGAGAGATGTTTGTGGAAGATTATAATTTAGCGACACTCCCTCATAGGGGACAGGATTATGAATACAGGAATTTAGAGATGTGCCCTGGAAGCTGGGGTGGAGAACTCAGTGTAGCTGTGTACAGCAATTGGGGCGCCGGAACACGGGGAGCCGGGGGCCAGGACCCTATAGCTTTTCACCGGCCGTAAGGGCGAGCGATGGGGGTGGAGAGGAGTGAGTGGAGGCGGGGTCTTGTGGAGAAGAGGCGGGGCCTCAGGGAGAATGGCAGCGCGAGGGCGGGAGCTCGGGAAGTAGGGTCGGTGTGTAGCCCAGTGGGTGAGCTTGCTTTCATTATATTTTGCTTTGCCTTATATTTAGCAGTAATGCATGGAACCTACAGGCCTGTATCCTGTCAGACATTAGCTTCAGCAAGTTAGCAGAAGGCTTGAGGCCTATGAACTTTGCACAGATAAACGGCCAACGGAAAACCCCAAATATTGGGGAACTGAAAATAGAGTGTTTAAGGGGAAGTTTTGACCACAGGTACATGGTTTAACCACAGAAGCCTCCTGGCAATGAACTGACATGTGTAACAGGTACATGAGCTACATTTGCAGACACCTAACCACTAACGGGCCATGGCAACAAACTGACAGACATGATAATAAGTTGAGAATGCATGGGATGCATTGTCCTAGGGATGGGGGTTCCACGACCACCACTCCCAAGAGGAGGAGATGGGTGGTGGTGGTCGGGGACTCCCTTCTCAGGGGGATGGAGTCATCCATCTGCCGTCCAGACCCAGAGACTCGAGAAGAGTGCTTCTTGCCTGGAGCTTGAATTCAGGATGTGGCGGAGTGTCTGCTAAAACTGATCAAGCCCTCAGACCGCCACCCCTTCCTACTTCTCCAAGGATACTGCCAAGAATGACCTTGAGGGGGTCACTGCAGACTATGTGGCTCTGGGAAGAAGGACAAAGGAGTTTGAGGCAAAAGTCGTGTTCTTGTCCATTCTCCTTGTTGAAGGAAAAGGCCCAGGTAGGGACCATCGAATTGTGGAGGTAAATGCTTGGTTACGCAGGTGGTGTCGGAGAGAGGGCTTTGGATTCTTCGACCATGGGATGTTGTTCCGGGAAGAAGGATTGCTAGGAAGAGATGAGGTCCACCTAACGACGAGAGAGAAGAGCATCTTCGCAAGCAGGTTTGCTAACCTAGTGAGGAGGGCTTTAAACTAGGTTCGCTGGGGAACTGTGACCTAAGCCTAGAGGTAAGTGGGGAAGTGGGATACCGGGAGGAAACATAAGGAGGAGGGTGCAACAGGAGAGGCCTCCTGATTCATACTAAGAAAGTAGGCCAAGCGGCTAGATATCTTGGTGCCTGGACATGAACGCAAGCAGGAAGAATTGGAAGTCCTGGCACAGTCAAGGAACTATGATGTGATTGGAATTGGCAGTGTAACTCACATGACTAGAGTACTGTCATGAATGAGTTCAGGAAGGACAGGCAGGGGAGGAAAGGTGGAGGAGTTGCACTGTATGTAAGAGGGTGGTATGATTGCTCAGAGCTCCAGAATGAAACTGGAGAAAAGCCTGTTGAGAGTCTTTGGGTTAAGTTTAGAGGCGAGAGCAATAAGAGTGATGTCTTAGTGGGCGTCTGCTATAGACCATCAGACCAGCAGGATGAGGTAGACAAGGCTTTCTTCGGACAACTAACAGAAGTTTCCAGATCACAGGCCCTGGTTTTCTTCGGGGACTTCAATCACCCTGACATTTGCTGGGAGAGCAATACAGCAGTGCACAGACAATCCAGGAAATTTTTGGAGAGTGCTGGGGACAACTTCCTGGTGCAAGTGCTGGAGGAACCAACTAGGGGCCGTGCTCCTCTTGACCTGCTGCTCACAAACAGAAAAGAATTGGTTGGGGAAGTAGAAGTGGGTGGCAACCTGGGCAGCAGTGATCATGAGATGGTCAGGTTCAGGATCCTGACAAAAGGAAGAAAGGAGAGCAGCAGAATACGGACCCTGAACTTCAGAAAAGCAGACTTGGACTCCCTCTGAGAACTGATGGGCAAGATCCCTTGGGAGGCTAATATGAGGGGGAAGGGAGTCCAGGAGAGCTGACTGTATTTTAAAGAAGCCTTATTGAGGGTGCAAGAACAAACCATCTCGATGTGCAGAAAGAATAGCAAATATGGCAGGCAACCAGCTTGGCTTAACAGAGAAATCTTTGGTGAGTTTAAACACAAAAAGGAAGCTTATAAGAAGTGGAAACTTGGACAGATGACTAGGGAGGAGTATAAAAATATTGATTGAGCATGCAGGGGTGTAATCAGGAAGGTCAAAGCACAATTGGAGTTGCAGCTAGCAAGGGATGTGAAGGGTAACAAGAAGGGTTTCTACTGGTATTTAGCAACAAGAAGAAGATCAGGGTAAATGTGGGACCCTTACTGAATGGGGGAGGCAACCTAGTGACAGATGATGTGGAAAAAGCTGAAGTTCTCAATGCTTTTTTTCCTCGGTCTTCACAGACAAGGTCAGCTCCCAGACTGCTGCACTGGGCAGCACAGTATGGGGAGGAGGTGAGCAGCCCTCAGTGGTGAAAGAACAAGGTTAGGACTTTTTAGAAAAGCTGGACATGCACAAGTCAATGGGGCCAGATCTAATGCACCCAAGGGTGCTGAGGGAGTTGTCTGATGTGATTGTAGAGCCATTGGCCATTATCTTTGAAAACTCGTGGCAATCAGGGGAGGTCACGGAAGATTGGAAAAAGGCAAATATAGTGCCCATCTTTAAAAAAGGGAAGAAGGAGAATACGGGGAATTACAGACCAGTCAGCCTCACCTCAGTACCTGGAAAAATCATGGAGCAGATCCTCAAGGAATCCATTTTGAAGCACTTGGAGGAGGAGAAGAAGGTGATCAGGAACAGTCAACATGGATTCACCAAGGGCAAGTCAAGCCTGACCAACCTGATTGCCTTCTATGATGAGATAACTGGCTTTCTGGATATGGGGAAAGCAGTGGACTTGGGCTTCATTAGTAGGAGCATGGCAAGCAGATTGAAGGAAGTGATCATTCCCCTCTATTCGGCACTGGTGAGGCCACATCTGAAGTATTGTGTCCAGTTTTGGGCCCCCCACTACAGAAAGGAGGTGGACAAATTGGAGAGAGTCCAGCGGAGGGCAAAAAAAATTATTAGGGGGCTGGGGCACAAGACTTACAAGGAGAGGCTGAGGGAACTGGGCTTATTTAGCAGAAGAGAAGAGTGAAGGGGGATTTGACATCAGCCTTCAACTACCTGAAGAGGGGTTCCAAAGAGGATGGAGCTAGGCTTTTCTCAGTGATGGCAGATGACAGAACAAGGAGCAATGTCTCAAATTGCAGTAGGAGAGGTATAGGTTGGATATAAGGAAACACTATTTCACTAGGAGGGTGGTGAAGCACTGGAATGGGTTACCTGTGAAGGTGGTTGAATCTCCATCCTTAGAGGTTTTTAAGGCCTGGCTTGACAAAGCCCTGGCTGGGATGATTTAGTTGGTGTTGGTCCTGCTTTGAGCAGGGGGTTGGACTAGATGACCTCCTGAGGTTTCTTCCAACCCTAATCTTCTATGATTCTATGATATATGAACCTATAGAAAAAAGACACTCCAACATTAGTAAGAGGAGGAAATACAAATAAGGAAAAGGGGGAAATTCCCTACTAAATATGCATTAAATATAGCAGCAGCAGAGTAACATATGGTAAAAATGGTATCCCAGCCTAGGGGCAGTAGGAGAAGAAGATGTAGTTCTTGGGAGGTGTCAGAATGATGGCCATGGGTGATGATGAAGAAGGTGATGGTGATGAGGAAGACGATGGGTAACATGTCAGGTTATTCTGCAAGGGATGGTGTGAGTATGTGGGTGTGTAGATGTACATTCTGTAGTATCTCTATCTCCCTTACTGAGTTGGGGTGTTTGTGACTGTGCTAAATGTATTAATAAACTATATTTGTAATAATAGAGGAGTTCCTATAGTGTGAGTGTTGCAACTATGCACATTGGGGTTTCCAACTATATAATAATTTGAATAATATTGGGCCCGGTCTTGGGACAAGAACCTGCTAACCCTCAAAGTGATAACTGGGGATTCTTAAGTAATTAATATATATATTAAGAGAAGATTGGAAGACGTGTTGTGATCGGCTCAGTCTTAACTGATGAAGGACCGACAGTCTACGCAGTCTATATATATAATTTATAGATCGGGTTACAGATTGGGGAGGGGAGAGGAAGTGGCACAAGGGGGGGAGAAGGGGGGCAAGGTCACAGTTTGGGCACTGGTGCCCCCCCCCACACTTTTAGGGAGAGTCCTTTGCTCCTGACAGCAGTTCACCCCAGAAGCTCTCTAGGTTGTTTTAATAAAAGTTCTATTCTTTTGTCATGCACTGGTGTGTTGTTTAATGAACTCCAAGATCATTACAAGGGTGTTGTTTCAAACATGAAAGCGTGCTATCTCATCTCTTCTGTCCCTTCCCCCTCCAGACACTCTGCCATCTGAACTGGAGAAAAGAAGAAGGGAATCCCTAGGATTGCACAGACAGGGTGAGATTGCCGGTGGAGATGGTCTTCAAGTGAAGACAGAAATTCCATCAAGACACTTTCATGAACCCGGAGCCGAAGTTACAAACCAAACTAACAGTGTTCCTGACACACGTCCCATTCACAAATAAAATAGAGAATTGTAACTACTAAGGTGACCCTAAGCTCAAGTCATATGAACAATCCTGACACCAACCTTAATACCGAGTCCATGCCCACGCCAAGGAACAGAAGCACTCTCACGAACCTGCATCCAAACACTTTCCTCTAACCCCGGTAGGGTTGCCAACTTGGTAATACTTAAAAACCGGACATTCCAGCAGGAGTGCCAGAACCTCCCCTGCCCCGCCTCTTTTCCCTGAGGCCCCTCCCCTCCCCCGCCTCTTCCCCCCAAAGCCCCACCCCACTTCTTCCTCCTGAGATCCCTCCCAGGGATCCAGGACTGTCGCATCCAGCACCAGGCTGCTGGGGAATGTTAGAAATGGTTCCAGCCTCCCCCAGGGCCGAGCTCTGCCCCTAATGCTCCGATTCTCTCTCTCCCCAGTGAATGTGACTCTGGATCCAGACACAGCTCATCCCGAACTCATCGTGTCAGAGGATTGGAAAAGTGCAAGATGGGGATTCACAGAGGAGGATCTACCCTACAATCCGGATCGATTTGACATTTTGCCCTGTGTGCTGGGCTGTGAGGGATTCACCTCGGGGAGACATTGCTGGGAGGTGGAGGTGGGGGGTGGGCGATTCTGGGCCGTGGGGGTGGCCAGAGAGTCTGTGAGGAGGAAGGGATGGATCAGCCGTAGCCCTGAGGGAGGGATCTGGGCTGTGGAGCGGTGTGGAGATCAATACCAGGCTCTCACCTCCCCTGAGACCCCCCTGCCCCTGAGCCAGGCCCCCAGCAGGATCCGGGTTTCTCTGGACTGTGAACGGGGGCAGGTGACATTTTTCGATGCTGAGAACCAGGGCCCGATCTTCACTTTCCCGCCCACCTCTTTCATTGGGGAGAGAAGCCTACCCTGGCTCCAGGTGGGGAGATCCTGGCTCAGACTGTGGCCCTAAGACACAGGGGGGAAATATCCCCCCTGGGGACTCTGAAGTCAGCCTCTCTAGCCTCAAACGTCCTCGTCTCCATGACCCCGGCGCCTCCATGGGGGACAATGGATCGTCAAACCGTAGAGAGGAAGCAGCGATGGAGATGGAGACGTCAGGTTTTGCCCCTCTAGACTCTGCAGCCTATTTCTCACTATCCTCCATAGTCAGGAAGACTCTGGGATCCCAGTTCAGGCACTGAGATACTGGGGAATAGCCTCCTGGGAATTAAAAGATGGGTTTCTTTAGCCACCATCATCCATGTCTCCAAGTCTCCATGACCTTGGAGGACTCCTTTCTCCCCATTCTCCTGGCCTCTCCTATCTCTCACCCCCTGAAAGCTCATCCCTCTCCTTGCCAGCACTAGGGGTGGGAATGGGGTGGGTAAAGAACCACTGAAGCTGCAGGAAGAGCAGAGGGGCCCTGAGGGACAGGCCAATGTGGGGGTTGCGGGGGTCACAGTGGGGTGTGGGGCAGAATTGCACTAGTGCCAACCTCAAGAGATCAACAATTTTGAGACTGCCCTATAAAGCGTGAGTTTTTAATAAAACATCATATGTTTTTTAGTCCGTCTTTTGACTTTTTACCTGCCCTCTCCTCTCCTGCCAGTGTTTGTGGGATAATTTCAGGTTACAAAGTCAACCTTTAATGGACAGGCACATGCCTGTCTCTCGCTGGCTGTTCCGATGGAATTCCCATTTCCTTGCTTCCTAAGTTAGGGGACCTGCCATCCATCCTCCATTACGGTCTTGACTCTCTTCCTTCTTAGGCAAAGTCTGTGTCTTCACAAAACTCCGCAGTGGCACGGCTGTAGTGCTTCCAGGGTAGACACTCACTCCAGTGATAGGAAGGGGTCTCCTCTCACTGTAGTTAATCCACCTTCCCGAGAGGTGGGAGCTAGGTCCACAGAAGAATTCTTCCATGGATCTCTGCTGGGGATTAGATCTTCTCAGGGCCGGCTCTAGCTTTTTTGCCGCCCCGAGCAAAAAGAAAAAAAGGGCGGCCAGACTGCCGAAGCAAAAAAAAAAAAAAAGGCAGGGCGGCCGGAATGGGCCATCCCAAGATTGGCCGGAAAGCCGCCCCTTACAATGTGCCGCCCCAGGCACGTGCTTTCTCGTCTGGTGCCTGGAGCCGGCCCTGTTCTTCTTAACTCCATCACTCAGGGGTGTGGGTTTTTCATAGCCCTAATCAACCTAATTGCATTTTGATCTAACTTTTTAGTACAGACATGGCCTAAGCCAACTCTACTGACAGCACAGCCCCCTAGTGTAGATGCAGCCTACACTGACAAAAGGGGTTTTGTTCTCTCTGCAAACCACCACGATCAGCCCAAAGTTGGCTATGCCCCCAAAAGCCCTTTTCCATCAACAAAGGTGCATCGATCCATTACTGGAGGTTTTGTCAGCATAGAAATGTCAGTCAAGGGCGTGGGTTCTTTTCCCACCCCGACCGACCCACCTATGCCAATGTAACTTTTCACTGTAGACCAGTCCCTAGTTTATCTTTGAGAAAAGAAAAGGATGGTAAATAGTGTGAGAACCACTGACCTGCTCAATGCATCGCGAGTCACACTCGCACATAGAACGTATAGTACTTGGTAGGGTTGATGAGTGTGTACATATTGGTGAGTTAGATGTAAATATACAAATAGTAGTTTGTAGGGTTGATGAGTTACATAGATATTATTAAAGAACTTGACATCAACGCCTGCTTTCTGAAAGTAGCTGCAGAAGAACATGTCAGGTCAGGGGGAGGGGGTGGCAGAGAAAAATGGGGATTGTACATTATATGCAACAGCAGGAGAGAAAGATGCTTTCTTGTTATCAATGCCAGTGCTAGCCCATTGGGGGCCCTAAACAGGAATATTCCCCCCACAATATTAAAACAGGCACGTTCTTATAATAAAAAGTGGATAGGGAGCCCCCCTGAGCGGCTTGGGGCTCGAAGCTCTGGTCATTACATCTGGGTAGATTCCCAAGTTCAGGTAGTACTGCCCTAAAAGAACACATAACATATTCACAAACCGGTATTGCCATGTAGACGGGAAGGGGGGAACTGGTGTGGGGACTGGGGAGGCAGAATGAATTGCTGGACGGGGGGACAGGCAGATGTGGGGGTGGCAGGGACACAGAATTAATTAAATAGGGGTTGGGGGGAGAGTTTGAGGAGAAGCTAGAAGCCCTGCAGGAGCTGGAAGTGATTTGTACCAATCTGTGTCACTGGATCTCATTGATATGCATCCGAAGAAGTGGGCTGTAGTCCACGAAAGCTTATGCTCTAATAAATTTGTTAGTCTCTAAGGTGCCACAAGTCCTCCTGTTCTTTTTGTGGATCTCATTGGGGTCTCCCAGTTACAGCTCCTGCTGCAGGAGCCAAGATCACCTTCCTTTATAACTATGGGGGAGAGTTGGCAACAATCATACATGGGAAGGTGCCCTCTCCCCAGCACAGACCCACCCGGCTGGGGGAGCAGCCGCTGCTCCCTTCGGGCTGCCAGATCCCTATGGAGGAGGCAGCAGCTTGTGACTCAGGCCGAAACACGGAGACAGATGGAGCGCACCCTCCTCTCGCTGAGCAGGGACCAGACACAACAGTTACTGAATCAACTCCCCCCATTCCCCTCCCCGCCAGACCCCCAACCCTGGAGGGATCCATCCAGCGCTGGATTAAGGCGCTGGCAACCTAGGCAAGAGTCTAGGGGCCCGATTTGCGCGTGTGTGAGGGGGCTCAGAGAAGCTGCCCTTGTCTAGACTGGTAGAGGCAGGGTCTGGGGCAGGGGGCTGCAGCGCGCTGGGTTTATCGCTAGGACCCAGGAGCGGCTGGGAGGCGGCTCTGGGGGGAGCGATCGCGGGGGTCAGTCCCGGCAGCAGGAAGTGACTCGCAGCCGCTCCCAGGCTCCTGGCGAGATCCCCGAGCCCCGGCGGCTGGTGCTGGGAGCCCGGAGCCCGGGCTGCAGCCGGGAGAGGGGAATCTCCAGCAGGGCCCTTCCCGCTGCTCCCCAGGAGCCTCTCCCAGGGCAGAGCCCCCAGCCCGGCCAGGCCCCTTCCCGGCCCGGCCCCTGCCCCAGGGGGGCCCCCTCGGAGGGAAGGTAAGAGAGACCCGCGCCCCCCCCGTCACCCCCGGGCTGCAGGGGGAGGTTTGGCCCCAGGCTGCTCCCGGGGCCCGGGAAAGCTGCCGCCAGCTCCCGGTGTGTGCGGGGCGGGGGGAGCCGGGCCGTGCTGGGGGCTGGGACAGCGACACGGGGGCAGACGGGGGTGGGAGCCGGAGTCACCTGCTGCCCCAAATCTGGTGCTTTGTGTTCCCAGCCCCTGGCCGCGCTGGTGTGAACGGAGGCTGCTGCTCGGTGAGATCTGCTGGCACCGCCCTGCCCGCACCCTGCCCCCCCCCCCCGGGCTGACAAGCAGCTCCCGGCTGTTCCTGGGGGGTGGAGGGACAGAATCTGGGCAGGGGCCACACTGAATGCACGAGGGGGAAGGGGTGTTACAACAGCTTGGGGAAGGAGCGGGGCCCAGGGGCCAAATCAAGGACTGGGGGTAGGAGTTGGGTACAGGCACTGCCAGCCAGGGCAGAAGGGGAAACCCGGGGGAGGGGATAAAAGTCCCCCCAGAGGGGGTGAGCCAGCTGCAGTGATTGCAAAAATGGGGGGGGGGGCAGAGGGGCTTTTCCTGCCCTCCTTTTGCAGGATTTTAGCTCCTGTTTCCCAGGACTGTGTCCTTAAAGGCCCAGTGCATCGCAGTGCCTGGGCAGGGCCCCTCTCCCCTCTTCTATATGGTGTATGCTAGGCAGATTGTTGACTTTCCCTGGACAAGAGGCAGGGGAATGGGAAATGATAGAGGGGATTGGCCCGGCAGATGATGGATTATCTCCACAGGCCCCCCCCACACACACACGGTAGTTTTGCAATCTGCAGTCTGGGCTCAGTGTTACAGAAATAACACTGCAAAGAGCCTTCCAAGATGGCTTCCGACTCCTTTAAAGACCCTGTTTAATCGATATTCAAGACAAAGGGCTCTGGGAGGGGCGAGCATTGAGAAACTCAATTCTCCTATATTATTTCGAAGGAGGAAAGAAAAGCTAACCCCCACCCCCCTTTCTCCAACCCAATGCTCAGAGCCCAGCACCCCACATTTCAGCCCTAGCCGAGCCCATTGCTGGTCCCGGTTCCTGCAGGCACCAGCCACAGAGCGACCTTTTAAGGCTGGCAGAAAAACGCCGCTAATCCGTGCTAGACACTGGGATCCTGTCACAAAAGCAGGCACAGAAAACCCAGGGAGCTCGGGTGAACGGGAGCCAGAGAGGACGGTGACTTTAGGGTGAGCGGCTTCTGTCCCAGGTCAGCTTTGATTCCCCCAGGGGACATCCCTGGCATAGTCCCCATTGTCCCCAGCCAATGCTGTGGCCACCGGGGATAGGGCAAGCCACTGGGCTGTGTCAGGCTCCTCGTCTTCCTCTGGACTCAGCGATCCAGGTCAGTCTGGCATCAGGGCTGGATAGGCCTGTAGCTATCCCCACCTTCCTTCTCAGTCCCCCCCCCCCCCCTCCAGTCCACTGATGGTGTCATCCATAGCCCTTTATAACATAAGGCAGTGGCTCTCAACCTTTCCCAACCACTGTACCCCTAGCAGGAGTCTGATTTGTCTTGCCTACCCCCAGGTTAATAATTACTCACTTACAAAATCAGACATAAAAATACAAAAGTGTCACAGCCACTGTTACTGGAAAAGTGCTGACTTTCTCATTTTTACCGTATAATTCTAAAAGAAATCAACTGGAATATAAATATTGTTCTTACATTTCAGTGTATGGTCTATAGAGCAGTCTAAACAAGTCAGTGTCTGTCTGAATTTTGAGTTTGTCCTGACTTCGCTAGTGCTTCTTATGCAGCCTGTTGTAAAACTAGGCAGATATCTAGATGAGTTGATGAGCCTCCTGCAAGAGGGCTGTGTACCCCTAGGGGTGCGTGTGCCCCTGGTTGAGAACCACTGATTTAAGGAGGGCTTCTCCCGACGTTCACAGGATATTTCCGGTCTCTCTCATTATTTGGCTCTGTTATTGATGAAAGTTTTAGCCTCATTGCAGAGAAAGAAAGCACAACTAGCATCCTTCCCATCAGCGAACAATCTGCGCACGGCAGAAAGAAGCCCACAACTGCTTGGCAACTGGGATTTAGCCTCAGAATGATCACCCCGTGTGTGGGATTCATTAAATTCCCTCTCCAGGTCCCCTTTCGTTCCCGGCCCTCGGGAGTCTGATTTAGGATTCAAGAAATCCGAGCGTGGTTCCTAAGCGTGGCAAGAGAAGAACCGCTGTGGAATACGACCAGTCTGGGAGGGGGAGGGATAGAACGGGGAGAGGATGAATGCTCCAACACTGGGACAGACGCCATGGTGTCGAAGGAGGACCGTGATGCTGAGGCAGAAGGAAGGAATCCCCCAGACTCACCCCCATCAGGCTCAAATAAACCAGAGGTTGAAATAGCACCCTTTACTCTCCCTGCTCCAGCTCTTTTAGACTCTGTTGTATTCTGTTTTTACGAACAAGAATGGGCAGAGAAAATAAATGTCCTTCAGCACAACCCCAGCTCAACGGGACAATAATCAGGGATGAGACAATCTACCCCCAAGGGGAAATTTAGCATCTGTAACATTCACTCTGCTGCGGGGGGGTGGGGGGGGGGGGGAGAGCAGACTAAATGAGATGCTCAGGGTTGATCTGGACTAGGAAAAGGGGCGGACGTTCAGTCCGGGTCAGGGGGGAATGTGCCAGTTAACCCAACCACTTTTCCCAGTTGGGACAAACCCAGTTTCCTGCTGAAGCAGAGGTAGGATCCCCAGGCCTCTGGGCCTCTCACCAAAGGCCCTGTGGGAATCAGTCCCTCTCAGTGGTGCTGTCTGAATGCAGAGGGACAGGGAGAAAGGACAGAGGGGGTGAGTGATAAGGGTCTTATCTGTGATCCCCAAACGTTCAATAACCCCAGCACCCTGCTCCTTCTGATTCCCAGCCCCACCCATTCAATCCCGCAGTTCTCTGCCCAACATCTCCCCCTCCTGGTCCCTTATTATTTAATCCCTCAGAGCCCAGCACTCTGGGGGATTCAGGGAGACGAGGAGTTACCAGCCCCCAGGGACACTCCCCCACAGGGAACAGCCCCAGGTCAATGGGGGAGCCCAGCCCAGGAGCTGGTGGAAGATGGGGACAGGTGTCTAGAGTGAAGGTGGGGCCTGGCCCAAGTGTCCTTCTCATCTCCATGGCAGGGGGATCCCGGCTGGGAGGGGAAGGGAGAGGGGGGAACTTCAGCCAGGCAGAGGGAGTGTCTGGAGGAGTTTCTCTCTCTCCCTTCCCATACCTGTGACCCATCAGCTCAGTAGCTAGGGCTGCAGCAGGGAGGAGAGGCTGATGGGGGCTTCTCCTCTGCCTGGGGTTGGAAACAAGGACCCCCAGCGCCTTAATGCCCTATTTGGTTGCATGGGGCAGTTCTGCCCTCTGTGGTCTTAGTCTCTCTGACTCAAGCAGATCTTGCTGCACCAGTTATGGTCGGGTCTCAGTTTCAAGTTTTCCTCTGCAAACATGAGGGCTAGAAACTTACTCCAGGGTGGCTTTATGTAATTAGTTATTTTATTTATGAAAAGCAAAGTGCTGATCTAACCAGGTGGGTCCAGGAGGTGGGGCCTTATTGTCTTCTCTACTTTTCCGATTCCCTGATTTTGACTCCTTTTCTTGAAATCTGCTGTAGATAAAGTTTCACTCCTTTAAATTATCTTAAAATTTTGTTTTGATTCCTCTAAGCACTTCGTCATTAACGTTGTTAACATCGTGTGGATGGATGTTATTGTGCTAGAGAATTTATATTTTTAATAGCAAATAATCATGGGAAATATTAGTAGTTGCTAGTAGCTTCAGCAAAGAGATTTCACAGTGTTTCTAGTGTAACATTTCCTGTTTGTAGTGCAATCTTGTAACTGGCAGTTTTCAGTTCAAATTTTTTTTTTTTTTTTTTTATAATGTTCATTCTTTGGGATCTTTTGAGTTCAAGGCTGACTGATTTCCTGGATTGGTGTCAAAACTGCTTCAGTTTCCTTTGATCCACCAATGGGGATTGCCTTAATCCCCTGTTATTTTCCATTGTGCTTTTTCACATGTCACCTTGTGTGTCAAACTTGGTTCTCCAATGTTCACCAAAGGCCAGAATTTTAAAAGTTGACGGCCCCTACACCCTTTTAAAAATCCCACAAGGAGCGTAAATTCTCTTAAAAATCTGTCCCTTAGGGCATTTGTATAAAATCCTTCCCCAAAGGAAATTTCCACTATATTTTTTACTAAACATACAACCCCAAGATGGATTGAGAGTCACAAGAACTGAAAACTCATGAGTTATGCTCCCCCAAAGTCATGAAATTAAAACAGCGGTTCTCAAACTTTTTTACTGGTGACCCCTCTCACATAGCAAGCCTCTGAGTGCGACCCCCCTAATAAATTAAAAACACTTTTTTATATAAAAACACCATTATAAATGCTGGAGGCAAAACGCGGTTTGGGGTGGAGGCTGACAGTTCATGAACCCCCATGTAATAACCTCGCGACCCCCTCAGGGGTCCCGAGCCCCAGTTCGAGAACCCCTGAATTAAAATAGATAAATAAATGCATTTTTCATTCCTTTTGTTTGCCTGTCCGTTTCTGCATCTTTAGGGTGCATTCATACTTTTGCTGTTCTCCCAAAGGATCCGTATATCTAAAATGGTTGTAACATTCAATGCCATTTTGCACTTCCAGTAACATGTGATCTCTCCCCTTTTGTAATTACTCATTTCTGTGAATAATCCCCCATCCTGCACACACCGAAGTACACGCCTTACTCTTCTATAACTTCATTTATTGCAGATATAGATGGCAATCTTTCTACTGATTTCTTTGTACTTCCAATTGTCTGTTTTAATTTCATAGCCTTGTATGTGTGCTGCCTAGTTTGCTATGATACGTTTCAGGGATGTTCACCAAGTTTACTGATTTGTACAGCTGATATCAAAGATGTTTTGACTTTTAAAAAAAATTCTGTTTCTCTTCAGGGAGGGCGGAATAGTGCTGACCTCACTTAGTTTCCCTTTGGTGAAACCAAAGTGCCTTGCCTCCATTATGGTTTTGCAGTGGGATAGCTAATGTGTAATAGTTAAAAACACCCATTGTCTTAGCACTGCAGATACAGTGACTATAATGTTGACTCTGACATTAAATGGGTTTGCAGGCTGAAAACTCTGATGCGGATCGTGTGGCTACTGCTCCTGCTCCTTTGCCAGGGGTTGCATCTGAATGTCTGCACCCGTTTGTGTGGGTGTCCTGGAAAACCAGTTAAAGCATTTAAAACTAAAGGAATTAGTGGGGGCTCCCCCCTCTCAATTTCCCGTATTCTCTTCCTTTTACTTATTCATGGCTTGTCTACATGGTGTGACGCTACAGGTGTGAAGTTAATGCAAATAACTTACAGATGTTCTCATTGAGAAGTAAGGTGGCCTTAATTTCGACAGTGGCACTCAGGGCAACCACAGAAGATTTCAGGCGTCCTTCCCCCAAATACTATTAATTACCGGCCCTTTCACCTCTCTTGAACATTCTTAAATTTTGTATCGTCCAGGTGTAACCCACATTCGATTTTTCAAGTCCAAAGAGAAGGAGCGAAGCAGTGGGGGCGCTCATCTCATCTTCCCTGAGTGTTGCGCTCTGTAGAAAAGCCATTAGGATATTTTACAGGTGTCAGTTTTGGCCTGACAGAATTTCATTAAATGGGTTAAGGCTGAAATTCAAGGTGCTCTCGCTCCTGCAGAGGACAGGACGTCTTTCATGAGCAGGAGAATGGAGGCCGGATAGTGTCATGGCAGATCCTGCTGTGCTTGTGTTGGCCTGACTGTACCATGATCCCCTTTATAAGCAACATAGACAAAATGGGGGCACTCTTGTCCCATGGGAATGAGCCAATTGATCCACATATCACCTACAAGTCTGTTACCCTGCTTACACTATGGTGGTTAGATTAGTGAGCCCACGACTGCGATGTTCACCAAGGTGTGAGGACACACCCTGCCAGGAGTAGCAAAAGTATTTTCAGCTCACATCAAACATTGTGATATGTCTCGGCACATGTGCAGAGCACGGGGCTAATCTGGCTCAGACGCATCCAGAAATAGGGTGCGGCGGCAGTTACTAGACATGCTCTGTGTTTGTTTCCGAAGCTGTATCGGATATTTTCATTGTAGGCAAACCACCTGGCGTGGCCACTCCCTGTTTTTTTTCAAGGTAGAATTTCCCTAAGGAGCCCCAGGCCTGGGTTACACTGGGGGTTGAACTAAGATACGCAACTTCAGCTACGCGAAGTTGAAGTATCTTAGTTTGACTTACCTGTCGTCTTCACGGCAGCAAGTCGACCACCACGGCTCCCCCATCAACTCCGCTTACTCCTCCTGCCAAGGTGGACTACAGGCGTTGATTTGGGGATCAATTTCTAGACGAGACGCAATAAATCGATCCCCGATACATCGAACACTACCTGCCGATCCGGCGGGTAGTACAGACGTACTCTTAGTTTCTGCCTCTGAGCATGAGCCCTGCTGCCTTCCTCTGGGCAGCTGGATACCTGGCTCCCATGTAAGCCCCAGAGTGATTCAGGGACAAAGGAGAGGACAGGCAGGTGAATGACTGACTCTCTTGCCTTCAGGGCACAATCCGATAAGTGTGCTCAGAGACTCACTATCTGGATCGGGTCCCATTCAAACTCTGGCTGGAAAAGGAGGCCACAGTGTTGCTATCCAACTTCTAGCCCAGTGGTTAGCGCACTGGCCTGGGATGTGAGAGACCCAGGTTCAATTCCTGCCTCAGAGAGAGACGGAGACAGGGTTTGAGTGGGGGTCTCCGACATCTCAGGCAAGTGTGGTAACCATGGGGTTAAAAGTGATAAGGTGGAACCCTTCTCCTCTGGCTGTTTTGTGCGGTGTGCGGCACCTGCCTAGCTCCTTCTCACAAGGAACAGCTTAGGCACTTGAGCTGCCGGACTGCAGGAGCAGGGTTCCCATTCCTGGATCACTAGGCACCTCCCTGCAGCGGGGACTTAGGTACCAAACTCCATGAGATAGGCAGGGTTTAGGACACAGCCCCGTGGTTGGCATCTCCCGTTGGTTAGCTTAGGCCAGTGCCCCCAAACTGTGGGGCGTGCCCCACTGTGTGGCTGGACCCAGGCCACCCCACAGCGGGCAGGGAGGGAGCGCCACCTAGCCATGGCCCCACCCCCAATCGTGGTTCCTGCCCCTGGCCACAGCTCCACTCCCAGCCCCTGACGCAGATCCTTTCCCTGGCTGTGGCCCCAGCCTCAGCTTCCTTACCCCGTCCTGGTTCCCCCTCCCGCCCCCCAGGAGCCACGGGCCCAGACAAGAGTAAGGAGGGGGGCATGACCCTGAAAAGTTTGGGGACCACTGACTTAGACGATTCCTTGCCTAGCGGGCTGACTTTTTCGGATGCCATTCTAAGGTGCCCATCTCTCCCTAGTCACTGTATAGGGAGCCTAGGCACCTAACTCCGCTTTGTGGATTGCAGGGATGTTCCTGTGACTTTCTAGGTGTTTAACAGTTAGGCACTGTGACACTCAGCATCACAACGCCTCAGTCCCTTCGTGAGTCTAGCCCAGAGGCCTGTCCCTCACTGCTGAGAGAGGTGGGCTTTGTTCTTTGCTTTGGGGTAAGTAAGGAGCAGGCGCGATGCTGCGGTACAAACGCAGTGAGGACAAGGCACTTGGACTTTAGCAGTGAGGAAAAGGCCTGAGAAAACAGCTGGGAAAGAAGATCAGAGAGGAACGTGTTAACATGCATGAGCCAAAGTGTGACAGTGACAATTGGGGGATGAGTCAGTCTAAGGGACAAAGACAGATTTTCTGCCTAATGGCTTGTGTTTACTAGGAATTCCTAAGTATTCCAAAGACTGTCCAGAATGCGTTACACCATTCACAGTGTTTTGTGTGCATTACATGTTTGTTCACTATAGAACATCTGTGACCTGGTTGGTGGCTGGAGCCAGGGTGCAGGGGGACTCCCTGTGCTGCAGACGTGCTGCGGCTAGCGGGGGGGAGATAGAGAAGGAGGGCGGCCAGGGTTTCGGCAGGGTGCTGCCACGCGGCCCCGACTGCCGTGCCGCCTGCCGGGAGGGCTCTGTGCCGCTCCAGTCGGCGGGGAGGGAAGGGCGCGGGCTGCCCTGCTGGGCTTGCTACAGACCTGGCACCGGCTGGGGCAGACGGATGCACAGCCCGCTCCCAGCAGGGCGCTCCCTTCCTCCGCGCCGCCGCTCCCTACAGGGCGGCCGAATCGGCGAACAAAAAAAAAGCGGCCGTGCTGCCCTAGGATTGGGCGGAATGCCGCCCCGGGGAATCTGCCGCCCCAAGCACGAGCTTGCTCGGCTGGTGCCTGGAGCTGGCCCTGACTGTGGTGGGGTGAGACCTTCATTAAAGCCCTCTCTGTGCCCAGCCCAGGTAGGGACAGGCTCCAGTGGCTGGAAGCAGGCCCCTTAGGGCAGCCCTGGGCTCTGCCGACACCAGCCCCTGAGCCGGAGCCTGCAGGTGTTGGGGAGAGACCCGGCTGGGGCCGGGCAGTAAAGTGACTACACAAGCGCTCCCTCCTTGCCCCCTCTCTGCTCCCTGGTGTCTGTGAGTCCCAGAGCTGCTGCCCTCACAGACACACCCAACTCACACTCCTGTGAGCAGTGGCAGCCGCTGATCTAATGAGAGCAAATGCCCATGGGAACAGGAGAGTAATCAGTTCTCCGGGGCAGAGGGCAGGGGAGAGAGGGAAGGTGATAGAAACAGAGACTGACCAGACTGGAAGGGGCAGCAGGAGCAGGAAGTGGGTGGGAGGTTCCCAACTCCTAGCCCTGCCCGGATCTATTCCCTGCACCCTCTGGGAAGACTGACTCTCCTGGGAACAAGGGGAGGAGCTGACAGAGCAAAAGCCAGTTCCTGTCCCAGCCGAGTTCCTGCGCTGCTGGGGGGATGTGCTCCCCTTGGGGCCAATGTCAGGGGGATCCCCAAAAGTGGCTCCTTTGATTCTGCTCTTTTTCCAGAATTCAGCTCAGAGATGCTATTATGGGGAGAGTTTAAAAGTGTCCCCAGTAGGTTTAGTTCTGCTGGGAGAGGCCTGGCCTGGATGATAATAATCTAACAGTTTCTTCCCAGCGTGGCAGAGTCCAGCGCGTCTGTCTGCAGGGAGAGAGCCTGGGGGGAATTGGGGTGTGAAATGGACTCAAGCCCCTTCTGAAACCTCCCCAATCACCCCTCTCGCCCTGACAGGCTGAAGAATCGCATCCCGATTTTGCTCCAGATCGTCCCGTCTTCCAGGAGACAGGGAAGGGAAATGGCTGTGATGGAGCCAGCTCAGGTAGGGGATTTTCAGGGAGCTGCAGGGGAGGGGGGGTTGCTACAGATGGGGAGGGGCAGGAAACACACAGGGGGAGGCAGGGAGGGGACAGGGTGTGATAAACCTGCCCTGACACATTCAACCTGGGACCTGATTTTGTGAACAGGCCCGGTTTTGGTGGGGGACGGGGGACATTCCCTCTTTTCTGAACCAGGAAACGCCCCCCTGGGCAGGGCTGGGAACACTGACCAGACTCCCAGTGCTGGAGCCTGACCCCACTGGCCAGAGGCAGCTGTGAAATACCAAGGGAAGCTGTTGGGATTCCTGTTCCCTGCTCATCAGCCTGTGGCTGGCAGGCGTATGGTAAATGAGAAGACCCTGCCCACCTCCGTCTTCTGGGGGGGACAAGGAGCTCTCACCTTCACCCCACTCCCTGAAGCCTCCTGGCTGCTCTGAGGATGGGGGTGGGATTCTGTATCTCTGGTCTTTGGTGTTTCAGATGCCGGTGACCTTCGAGGAGGTGGCTGTGTATTTCACCCAGGGGCAGGGGGCTCTGCTGGACCCCACTCAGAGAGCCCTCTACAGGGACGTCATGCAGGAGAACTACGAGACGGTGACCTCGCTGGGTAAGGGGTTCCCGTCCCCTCGGTTATTAGAAGATGCAGGATCTGCATTTCTGAATCTACACAGGTTCTTCCCTAGTCAGTGAGGGAACAGCTTAATGGGACTAAATCAGGGGACCCAGATAATCTTCATCCAAGAATATTAAAGGAACTGGCACATGAAATTGCAAGCCCATTAGCAAGAGTTTTTAATGAATCTGTAAACTCAGGGGTTGTACCGTATGACTGGAGAATTGCTAACATAGTTCCTATTTTTAAGAAAGGAAAAAAACATGATCCGGGTAACTACAGGCCTGTTAGTTTGACATCTGTAGTATGCAAGGTCTTGGAAAAAATTTTGAAGGAGAAAGTACTTAGGGACATTGAGGTCAATAGTAATTGGGACAAAATACAGCATAGTTTTACAAAAGGTAGATCGTGCCAAACCAATCTGATCTCCTTCTTTGAGAAGGTAACAGACTTTTTAGACAAAGCAAACGCGGTGAATCTAATTTACCTCGATTTCAGTAAGACATTTGAGACGATTCCACATGGGGAATTATTAGCTAAATTGGAAAAGATGGGGATCAATATGAAAATTGAAAGGTGGATAAGGAACTGGTTAAAGGGAAGACTACAACAGGTCATACTGAAAGGTGAACTGTCAGGCTGGAGGGAGGTTACTAGTGGAGTTCCTCAGGGATCGGTTTTGGGACCAAACTTATTTAATCTTTTTATTACTGACCTTGGCACAAACTGTGGGAGTGTGCTAATAAAGTTTGCGGATGACACGAAGCTGGGAGGTATTGCCAATACCGAGAAGGACCGGGATATCATATAGGAAGATCTGGATAACCTTGTAAACTGGAGTAATAGTAATAGGGTGAAATTTAATAGTGAACAGTGCAAGGTCATGCATTTAGGGATTAATAACAAGAATTTTTGTTATAAACTCGGGACTCATCAGTTGGAAGTAACAGAGGAGGAGAAGGACCTCGGAGTATTGGTTGATCATGGGAGGGCTATGAGCCGCCAATGTGATATGGCCGTGAAAAAAGCTAATGCGGTCTTGGGATGCATCAGGCGAGATATTTCCAGTAAAGATAAGGAGGTGTTAGTACCATTATACAAAGCACTGGTGAGACCTCATCTGGAATACTGTGTGCAGTTTTGGTCTCCCATGTTTAAGAAAGATGAATTCAAACTGCAACAGGTACAAAGAAGGGCTACTAGGATGATCCGAGGAATGGAAAACCTGTCTTATGAAAGGAGATTCAAAGAGCTTAGCTTGTTTAGCCTAACCAAAAGAAGGCTGAGGGGTGATATGATTGCTCTCTATAAATATATCAGAAGGATAAATACCAGGGAGGGAGAGGAATTATTTAAGCTTAGTACCAATGTGGACACAAGAACAAATGGATATAAACTGGCCATCAGGAAGTTTAGACTTGAAATTAGATGAAGGTTTCTAACCATCAGAGGAGTGAAGTTCTGGAAACGCCTTCCAAGGGGAGCAGTGGGGGCAAAAGACATATCTGGCTTCAAGACTAAGCTTGATAAGTTTATGGAGGGCATGATATGATGGGATAGCCTCATTTTGGCAATTAATTGGTGTTTGACTATTAGCAGTAAATATGTCCAGTGGTCTGTGATGGGACACTAGATAGGGTGGGATCTGAGTTACTACGGCGAATTCTTTCCTGGGTGTCTGGCTGGTGAGTCTTGCCCACATGCTCAGGGTTTAACTGATTGCCATATTTGGGGTCGGGAAGGAATTTTCCTCCAGGGCAGATTGGCAGAGGCCCTGGAGGTTTTTCATCTTCCTCTGCAGCAAGGGGCACGGGTCACTTGCTGGAGGATTCTCTGAACCTTGAAGTCTTGAAACCATGATTTGAGGACGTCAGTAGCTCAGACATAGGTTAGGGGTTTGTTACAGGAGTGGGTGGGTGAGATTCTGTGGCCTGCGTTGTGCAGGAGGTCAGATTAGACGATCATAATGGTCCCTTCTGACCTTAAAGTCTATGACTCTATGGAGGGGATTGGGGTCTATAATGCACAGTTGCCATGTGAGAGAGACTTGCATCTCCATACCCCCTCCAATGGAACCAGCCTAATGGACCAGCTAAACCAGAGGTGGGCAAACTTTTTGACCTGAGGGCCACATCGGGTTTCCGAAATTGTATGGAAGGCTGGTTAGGGGAGGCTGTGCCTCCCCAAACAGCCAGGCATGGCCCAGCCCCCCCCCCATCCGACCCCCTCCCGCTTCTCGCCCCCTGATGGCCCCCCAGGGACTCCTGCCCCATCCAACCCGCCCTGTCTCCTGACTGCCCCCGGCCGCCCCATCCAACCCCTCCTCTCATTCCTGACTGCCCCCCCCCGGGACGCCTGCTCCCATTCAACCCCCCTGTTCCCCGCCCTCTGACCGCCACGACCCCTATCCACATCCCCACCCCCTGATCACCACCCCAAACTCCCCTGTTCTCTATCCAACCTCCCCACTCCCTACCCCCTTACCATGCTGCCTGGAGCACCAGGACAGGTAGCCGTGCCGCCCGACTGGAGCCGCGCAGCACAGGGCACCGGGTCAGGCCCCGGCTCTGCAGCTGCGCTGCCGTCAAGAGCTCGCAGCCCCGCCCCCTAGAGCATTGCGCCGGTGGCACAGTGAGCTGAGGCTTAGGGGGAGAGGGAACAGCAGGGGAGGGGCCATGGGCCAATCTCCCGGGCCAGGAGCTCAGGGGCCGGGCAGGAGGGTCCTCTGGGCTGAGTGTAGCCCATGGGCCGTAGTTTGCCCACCTCTGTGCTAAACCCTCCAGTTTTCAAAGGGGGAGAAGCCATGTATTGTCCTGTCTGTGTTGTTTCTCATTCGCACACAGAATCCCCGGTCACCTCCCTCCTTGGGAATAGCTCCAGCCATGGGGAGGGTTCTGGGCTCTGCAGGTTTAGAAATAGGCAGGGGTTTAACATTAGAGCTGAGTGTGCGTCAGCAAGGCCCCCAGAGTGCACAGATCCTGGGAACTCCTAGTGAGGGCGTCGCAATTCTCCCCAGATGTCTGCCTCTCCCAAGGGGGCTCTGTGACCAGGTTCCCGTCCTCTTGGATTGCACGATCCCCCAGCACAGCCACAGGTTCGGCTCACAGAATGCCTTTTATGACAGACGCTCTCAATCCTCCATGCACCCTGATCTGGTCTGATTTCATCCCCTGTGCAGGATTTCCCCTTCCCAAACCTGAGCTGATCGCCCAGCTGGAACGAGGGGAAGAGCCGTGGGTGCCCGATCTCCAGGCCTGCGAGGAAAGAGAGATCCCGAGAGGCGCCCGCACAGGTGAGGCCTGACCCAGAAACCATCTGGTGAAGGAAGGAAGAAGTAGAGAATCCCAAAAATGTGGTGTGAGCAAGTGCCCTCAGTTCTTCCTTATCTCAGCCAGGGCAGGGCTGTAGTCAGCAGATATCATTCACGGCTTTCCATCCTTCCTGTTAGCTGCAGGAGTTTCCTTCCCAACTTTTCTTCTCTGTGAATGTTTGGGTGGGATGTGGAGGCAGAATCCAATTGTTCAGTCTTCACAGCGTTAGCATGTTGGGTTTTCCCTCTGTGCTATTCCTCTTTCTCCCCAGCACAATGACTCCTGTCTGGATTGTGTCTCTCCCAGCAGGTGCTGAGCGAGGGAGTGAGAACGAGGAGGGGAATCATCATGAGGAAGTGGAACCACAGGGGACCTTTGTGGGAAGAGCTGAAGGGAATTTTTCCCAGTGCTTGGAAGAGGGAGAAGCCTGGGGAAATTGGCACAGATCAGAAAGGCTGATGGGAAACCGCCCGAGGAAGAAAGTGGATGAATCTGTTATCTATAGGGGAGGAAACAAGGATCCCACAGCCCAGCAGACAAATCCCAAGGAAGAAAAACCCTACCACTGCCTCCAGTGTGGGAAAGGATTCATTCTGAGATCACAGCTGGTTACACATCAAACAATCCATAACAGCTCAGACTTTAATACCCATGGGAGAATCGATACAGGAGAGAGACGCTATCAATGCCTTGAGTGTGGGAAATGTTTTAATTGGATGTCAGCACTTATTACACATCAGGCAACCCACATGGGAGAGAGACCCCATAAGTGCTTGGAGTGTGGGAAAAGCTTCAGTAACAGCTCAAATCTTACTAAACATCGGAGAATCCACATGGGAGACAGACCCTATAAATGCCTCGAGTGTGGGAACTGTTTCAGTCAGAAGACCACCCTCATTATGCATCAGAAAACCCACACAGGAGAGAAACCCCATAAGTGCTTGGACTGTGGGAAAAGTTTCACACAGAGATCAGCCCTGAGTACACATCAGACAATCCACACAGGAGAGAGACCCTATAAGTGCCTCGACTGTGGGAAAAGTTTCATTCAGCGCTCACACCTTCTTCGACATCTGAGAATTCATACTGGGAATAAACCTCATAAATGCCTCCACTGTGGGAAAAGTTTCATTCAGAGAACAAACCTTATTTCCCATCAGACAATCCACACAGGAGAGAAGCCCTATAAATGCTTGGAATGTGGGAAAAGCTTCAAGAACAGCTCCTACCTCACTAAACATCGGACAATCCACACGGGAGACAGTCCCTATAAATGCCTCCTCTGTGGGAAAAGTTTTGTTCTCAGTTCCGACCTGATTGTGCATCAGAGAATTCACACAGGAGAGAAGCCCTACGTATGCTTGGACTGTGGGAAAAGCTTCAAGAACAACTCCTACCTTACTAAACATCGGAGAATGCACACAGGAGAGAGACCTTATAAATGCCTCGATTGTGGGAAGTGTTTCAGTCAGAAATCATCCCTTAGTACCCATCAGACAATCCACACTGGAGAGAGACCCAATAAATGCTTGGACTGTGGGAAAAGTTTCACCCAGCGATCAGCCCTTGTTATACATCAAAGAATCCACACAGGAGAGAGACCCCATAACTGCTTGGACTGTGGGAAAAGTTTCACGCACAGATCAGCCCTCCTTAGACATCAGGCCATCCACACAGGAGAGAGACCCCATGAGTGCGTGGAATGTGGGAAACGTTTCATTCAGAGATCAACCCTTATTAGACATCAGGCAGTCCACACAGGAGAGAGACCCCATGGGTGCTTGGACTGTGGCAAATGTTTCACCAACAGATCATCCCTTATTAGGCATCAGGCAATCCACACAGGCGAGAGACCGCATAAGTGCTTGGACTGTGGGAACAGTTTCATTCAGAGATCAAACCTTATTATACATCAGAGAATCCACACGGGCTATAAACCTCATAAATGCCTGGCCTGTGGGAAAAGTTTCAGGAAGAGCTCATACCTTACTAAACATCTAAGAACTCACAAAGGCCTGGGAGACCCACGGAACAGCTTGATTATGGAAAAAGATTCAATCCGAGCTCAGACATCAGTGATCCACAAAACTGAGAGACCTTGAACATGGGGGAAGCTTCATTTGGTGCTCCCGGAGTATCGGGCATCAGCAAATCCGCACAGGAAAGAAACCGCTGAGATGTTCTCAGCATGGAAAATGCTCCAAGTGGAACTAACACCACAATGGACATCAGAGACTCCTCCGCACAGCAGGGAAATTCTCTCAGGGCCCTGACTAGGGCTGGTCATGGTGACAAACCCATTTCCTCGTTCTCACACACATCGGGGTATTTGGCTCCCAAGGATCCAGCTGCCCATCGCTGGGGTGAGGATCCAACAACAGTTGAGCATCAGCTGGTCAGTGACCCTCTGGCTCTGCCTGGTCTCAGCAAACCCCAGGCAGAGGAGGAGAAGCCCCGATCAGCCCCTCCCCCCTGCTGCAGCCCTGGCTGCTGAGCTGATGGGCCACAGGTCGGGGAAGGGAGAGAGAGAAACTCCTCCAGATGCTCCCTCTGCCAGGCTGAAGTTCCCCCTTCTCCCTTCCTCTCCCAGCCGGGATCTCCCTGCCTTGGAGATGAGGAGAAGGACACTTGGGCCAGGCCCCACCTTCACTCTACACACCTGTCCCTATCCCCCATCTTCTACCAGCCCCTGGGCTGGGCTCCCCCACTGACCTGGAGCTGTTCCCTGCAGGGGGAGTGTCCCTGGGGGCTGGTAACTCCTCCGCTTCCCGAATCCCCCAAATAGCTGGGCTCTGGGGGATCAAATATTGAGGGACCAGGGTGATGGGTTATGGGGAGGAAACTGGGGATTGAATGGTTGGGGCTGGGGGAGCTGGGAAACAGGGAGCTGGGTACTGGGGATAGCGAATGTTTGGGGATGATGGGATAAGAGGCGAGGGAGAGCACAGGGGTAGAGAGGTGCTGCCTCTCCTCACTCACCCCCTCTGCCCCTTCCTCCTGCCCCCTCTGGGGCTGATTCCCACAAGGACCCTTTGTGGAAGGCCCCGAGATCCCACCTCTGCCTCCGCAGCATCAGCCTCCAAGGGTCTGTCTATGGTAGAAAATGTGGTCGGGATCAGCCAGAGCATCTCTATGACCCTGCACCAGGTTTCGTGGTGTAAACTGTGAGACTCGGGCAAACCAAGTGCCAGCTCATGCTGGAGCCCAAGGCCAGTTCACTCGTGTATTAGGATAGATTAAAGAGATTGTGAAATGTATAAAGGTACGTCTATACTTACCCGCTGGTTTGGCGGCAAGCAATCGAACTTCTGGGTTCGATTTATCGCGTCTTGTCTGGACGCGATAAATCGAACCCAGAAGTGCTCGCCGTCAACTCCGGTACTCCTGCTCGGTGAGAGGAGTACACGGAGTCGACGGGGGAGCCTGCCTGCCGCGTCTGGACCGCGGTAAGTTCGAACTAAGGTACGTCGACTTCAGCTACGTTATTCACGTAGCTGAAGTTGCGTATCTTAGTTCGAATTGGGGGCTTAGTGTAGACCAGCCCTAAGAGTGTATTTGGTGTTTAAACTTCATGAAAAGTAATGGGATGTTCCTCGCATTGTTTTCACTTAACTATATCTCGTTCTAATGTAGTAGCAAATATTTGCATTGTGTATACCCCCGTCACTAAATAACCCATCCAACGAGGAAGAAGCCCTGTGGAATGCAAATGAACTTTAACAGAAAAGAGCTAATTTCAAAGCAAGTGGGCGTTGTGTGTTATGCCCGGAGGTCAAAGACTCAAAACTCATTCCTCACTCTGTCATTAAAGAGCCAACGTCGGTAGTGACCCTGTCAGTTTGTTTTCCGTGAGAAGAAGCTATAAGTATGGATTCAAAGAAAAATCCTGGATCTCTGGACTGTTTGGACTCTTACAGAGAAGAATACCACATACAAAGCTGTGACCCCCAGGGACAATCTGAGTACCCTGAAAAGACTTTTGGGAAACTGTCAGTTTATGACATCACTGCCACCCTTTGGAATAACAAACTGTGACTCACCTGGGCATACATCTTACCTGCTTTAACCTCTCAATAACTCTCACTTCCTTTTCTTAGCTAATGATCCTTTAGTTAATTTACTATAGAATTGGCTACCAGCATTGTCTTTGGTGTAAGATCTAGGGTACCAATTGCTCTGGGGTAAGTGACTGATCTCTTGGGACTGGAAGCGATGTGATGTGATTTTTGGTGTAAGTGACCTTTTATCACAAAGTCCAGTTTGGCTGGCTGGCAAGACAGATTGGAGAGTCTAAGGGGACTGTGCGTCTAGGGTAAGACTGGGATAGTGATCCAGGAGTTCACATTTGTTACTGGCCTGGTGAAATCTAATTACAGAACGAACCAGCAGCTTGGGGCGTCTGCCTGGATTGCTGTCAATCTGCCCGGAGGTCGGCACGCCCAGTTGTGAACCACTCCAGACAGTGTGACAAACTCACCTGGAGCATCTTATCTATTCAGATCCCCGCCATTAACAGAGTGATCGTTAGTCACTGAATCCCCCCGTGGGGCTGGATCATCTCATTCCCAGATAGTCTCACATTATTCCAGGCCGCGCTGAAAAGCGTTGAGTGTTTGTACATTTTCCCCCTTATGGGCCAGAATTAAACAGACGCTAAAAGAATGGGAGCAGGGACAGTAAAATGTGGTGTTTTAGCTTCTGTGTGATTTCAGGGTGATGGGGTGAGTCCGAGGGATTCCCTCCTTCCCCCAGCACCATCACACTCCATTCTCCACACAGCAGCCTCTGTCCCAGCAATGCAAAGTTTTATCCTGTCCCCATTCTACCCCTCCCCTTCCCAAGGTGTCGCTTACCACCCTGTCCCTGGCTCTCCATGCCTAGGAATCCCTGCTTTGATGTCTATGATCCTAAGTCAGAGCCCTGAGGGCTGGAGAAGGAAGGGTTACAGACCTGGAAGGGAATTCAAATGAACCTCAAAGAACATTTTGACCTTTCTGATCTTATATCCACATTTGCATTTCTTGGTAAAATTGCTTCCAGTTTTTGTCTAGGCCAGTCCAGATGATTTGTAGATGGGAAGCTGGTTTGTGAGTTTTTGGTCTGTTATGATGATGCAAAAACTTTTGTAACTAACACAACGAGCTGTGGTCGTGGTCATGAGGTGAGAAGTAAAGCAGGTTTAGCACCTTTAGAAGAAAATGGGTACACTTACTTTCTGGATTTTGAGTCTTCAGATTCTCTGGAATTTCAATTTCTGAATGTGAAAGTGGTTTGTAGCTCACCCTGTACTGTGGGTTTTTTCTCTGTTCCCGAAGACCTTTTGGTCCCATAGAGTAACTCCTCACTTAGTCATCCTGATTAACGGTGTCTCGTTGTTACGTTGCTGATCAATTAGGGAACATGCTCATTTAAAGTTGCGCAATGCTCCCTTATAACGTTGTTTGGCAGCCGCCTGCTTTGTGCACTGCTTGCAGAAAGAGCAGCCCATTGCAGCTAGCTTGTGGGGGCTTGGAACCAGGGTGGGTCGGCAGCCCCCCATCAGCTCCCTGCTCCCCTAAGTTCCCCGTGCGGCAGCCGCCCAGCAGGCCATCAATTGCCGGCAGTTCAGCTGTCCACGCCCCCACGGCCATGTGCTGCTCCTGCCCTCTGCCTTGGAGCTGCTCCCCAAGACTTCTGCTTGCTGTGCAGGGGGTGGGGTGTTAAGGGGTGTCCCCCTCCCCCCTGCTCCTGCCCCCCCGCTTATCCCATCTCTATAGAGCAGGGGCGGGGACACTACAGGAGGGAGCTTGCTGGCAGCAGCTGCTGTCTCAACTTGCTGATCTACTTAAAAAGGCAATGTACTTAGAGTGGGGTCAGCATGCTTAAAGGGGCAATGCGCGTCTCTCTCTGACACACACGGTGTGTGTCTCTGTCTCTCTCTGCCATGCTGTCTCCCCTTCCTCCATTCGTGCTGCCTTGTAGAGTATGAGGCTACATTAGCAACAATGTGTTAACCCTTGAGGGCTCAGCCGAGTGCTAGTTCATCATTTAGCAGTAAGGCATTCCCTGGGAAATATCCCACCCTCTGACTCCACCACCTCAACCAAGCTTCACAATCATCATCACTGTGTACAGTATTAAACTGTTTATTTAAAACTTATACTGTGTATATGTGTGTGTGTGTGTGTGTATATATATAAAATATAGTCTTTTGTCTAGCAAAAAAAATTTCCCTGGATCCTAACCCCCCCATTTACATTAGTTCTTATGGGGAAATCTCCATATGGAATCTCCATCTCTGGAGATATTTAAGAGTAGGTTAGATAAATGTCTATCAGGGATGGTCTAGGCAGTATTTGGTCCTGCCATGCGGGCAGGGGACTGGACTCGATGACCTCTCGAGGTCCCTTCCAGTCATTGAATCTATGAAATTGGATTCGCTTAACATCGTTTCGCTTAAAGTCGCATTTTTCAGGAACAGAACTACAGTATTAAGTGAGGAGTTACTGTACTTGGATATTAGATTAGTGTGATGGGCTGTAGCTCAGATTTATGGAAGGCTTCATGGGGCAAATGTTCATTTGCCAGAACAGTCCTTTTCTATTTAATTTTGAGCTTTTTCTACCCCTTGTTGTGTGATTTCTTTTTCTTTGAACAATTGCAATGAACAAAGGCTGAGGGTGCGAGCTAGATTCACACTCCCAGAGGCAGACACTGAAATGGGGAAGTAGGTGACCGCCTGATCCCTGCGGTGATGTGAGACACAGTCAGGAGCAAAGGCACCAACTCTGTGGGTGCTCTGGAGCACCCATGGAAAAAAATTGGTGGGTGCTCTGCACCCACCGGCAGCTCCCCGTCCCGCCCTGCCCCCCCCACTCCAGCTTACTTCCGGCTCCGCGAGCGCGCTGCCGCCTCCTGCTTCTCCCCCCTCCCTCCCAGCACTTGCACCAAGAAACAGCTGATTCGCGGGACAGGGAGGGAGAGGGGAGGAGGGGGAAACAGCACACTGGGGGAAGAGGCGGGGCCAGGGCAGGGATTTGGGGAAGGGATCCAATGGGGCAGGGAGTGGGCGGAGTTAGGGCAGGGACTTCGGGGATGGGTTTGGAATGGGAGCGGGGAAAGGGTGAAGTCGGGGCAGGGAGGCGCGGGCACCCACTAGTGCTGGAGAAAGCTGGCGCCGATGGTCAGGAGGGGTAGAGGGTGGCAGATGGAGAGGAACAGAGCTGGGAAACGGCTGGTTCCACTTCCCCAGGAACATCCTGATGAGGATTCCCCTCCTCGTTCTCACTCCCTCGCTCAGCACCTGCTGGGAGAGAGACAATCCAGACAGGAGTCATTGTGCTGGGGAGAAAGAGGAATAGCACCGAGGGAAAACCCAACACGCTAACGCCGTGAACACTGTCGGGTCAAACCCTACCTGAATTGTATAATGTTGTCAATCCTGCCCAAGAGGAATGTTGTGAGGAGGGGGCAGCGTCTCCTGATTGCTGAGAGGACGAGGCTGGGCAGAGATGAGAAGGAGGCCAGGGATGTCAGGGGACCTGGGCAGCTTTGAAGCCAGGCAGACCCACAGTGTGGAAGACAGAGGGAGATAAGGACCATAGAGCCCAGCTGGTCACCCCCTCCCCATGTACCACTGTGTCATGTGTGGGGACGATAGCGACTGTCTCTGCCCCACCCACCCCACACTCATCCCTCTAACCTGAGCTCTTTGGAGTCCCTGCTCTCGGGGTGTTTGCTTTTGTGACTGTCTCCCAGCCCCTCTCATGGCTTCTCGGCACTTTTATCCCAATGTGTAGATGTTGCTGGTGCATGGGGGAGTTGGGTGCAGCAGTGGGCTGGGCTGGGACTGAACTGGGGTGGGCTGGAAGTGGGGAAAGGAGTCTGTCTTTTGCTTGTCGGTTTAAATAATAAAGTAGAATTTAGTTTCTCCCACTCCTAGTCTCCGTTGTGTTGCATGAAATGGCTGCCAACTGCAGAGGTAAGGTGAAAGGTTAAAGCAATGCAGACGTGGGCTAGGATGGAAATGCACAGTGAGGTCACCCGGCCAACCTCACCCCTGCCCTGTCACAGGCTCGTCAAACTCCCCTTAGAGATAAAAGTCTCTTAAATCTTGTACCCCGCTCCCTGACCCCAGTCAATAGCATAGCTGGGGAGGAGCGGGGGGAGCGGCCGCTCCCCCACTGAGCACAAACAGCGCCTTGTCAATTTCCTGGTGCCTTTGTACTCACCCGGGGGAATGATTGAAAACAGTGCTGTGGTGCTTTTATTTTACTCACCTGGCGGCGCTCCGGGTCTTCGGCAGCATTTCGGCGGCGGTACCTTCAGTGCCGGAGCGAGTGAAGGGCCCGCCGCCGAAGACCCGGAGCGCCGCCGGGTGAGTAAAAGCACCACAGCAGGTGGTGCCTTTTTTTTTTTATTGCTCCTCCTGTTCCCTCCACTGGCTGCACCACTGACCCCAGTACAAATCAGGACCAGTCTGACTGGGCTCCTGGGCTCAGCCCCCTCTCCCTCACCCAGGTGCGAGGCAGGAGTAATCCCACTGGAGTCACGTGACCTGTCTACACCAGTGTGAAGTTGTTGTGAGGGGCGAATCAGACCACTGGCCTCTAGGTCTGTTTGCAGGAGATACACTCACACGTTGTGCGATGGTGATTCTGATCCCTGAGCTGGACTTCAGCCCCTGTTCTCACAACCTCACCCCCTGCCTAATTCTAGCTCAGTCTCGTTGCAATCACTGGGGCCAGGGGCTGAAAGATTGTGGAAATGGGAGAGAATGTTTATAGCTGAAATCACACATGGGTGTTTTGAAAGGTTAATGTTAATGGGAGCTGCTTCGCTCTCCTGCTTGGATATGTTCTCTGGGATCCCGGGGACATAAAGGAGCAGGACTTACCATCTTGGCTGCGAATCCCCACTGCGACTATCTACACCAGCAGTTCTCAAACTATGGGGTGGACCTCCCACGGGAGGCGCGGCCTGTGTGTCTGGTGGGGGTTTTTAAGAGCACTGACTGTCAGCCCCAGGTGGCTGCAGCTCATGAAGGAGGGGTGTGCACATCTGGGAGGTGGGCATTAAAGGGACCTTCAGGCTCTCCTCCCTCCCCCCCACCCCAAAAAAAAAATCTCACCTGGAGGCAGCGGGGCTCCAGCTGTCAGACCCAGGTGGAGCAGCAGCACAGACGTAAGGTGGCAATGGGCTGATAAGTCTGCTGTGAATAGTAATATTGATGAATGTTACTTTTCACATGGCCACCCTTACTTCTGTGCTGCTCCTGGTGCTGCCTTCAGAGCTGGGTACCTGGCCAGCAGCCCCTGCTCTCCACTCTGCCTTCAGAGCTGGGTATCGGTGTATGTACTTATGAGGGTGGGGGTGTAAATGACAACAGACACAAAGAAGGGGACCCAATGAAATAAAGTGGAGAACCACTGGTCTACACTATTGTGGTCACCACTTTTACAAAATTATGATAAATCTTGCACAAAGTATGCCTTGTGAGGTATCCTATGAAAAGTCATCATCTGCTAAATATTATTGTCCTGTTAACGTGTGTGTATCAACATTGTGTATGGAGTTCTGAGATTTTGCTATATGTTTGTTACTGAAACATGCTGTAAATTTTGAAAATGTCCACAGACTAGCTCCTCAGAGCCAGGTGCTAAGTGGGCATTAATTACTTATCCAGCCATTCACCAGCACGGGGAGGAGTTGTGAACAAGAAATTTACAATTCACCTGAAGCATGGTTGGAAGCTTACGTGCGCCACAGACTGATTGTCACCTGCCCCTCAGCTGGGGGTAAACCTCAAAGAGGAGAGTGGTATAAAAACAGGGGAGAGTGGCCTCCATTTTTACCTCTCCTCCCCCTTCTTTACAGAAGGCAACAAGAAAGACAAGAGGCGCATTGGACTAGGGAGGGTGGACCACGGCTGGAAGGAAATCCAGCCTCAGTACTAAGAACTGTGAACTGCCTGCAACAGCGGGTGGGGTGAGAAAAGCTGTTTGCTTCACATCTTACAGAGCGTGCTAAAGTTTGGGATTTAAAATGGGTGTTTACCTTTCATTTTTGTTGTAACGAATGCGGACCTTTTACGTCTTTCTCACTTGTAACCACTTAAAATCTACCTTTGTCTAGTTAATAAACTTGTTTTGTCCAAACCGGTGTGTTTTCATTGAAGTGTTTGGGGAATTTCACTTCAGATAACAAGGTTGTTGCCTGATCAGCAGGGCTGAAAGTGAGACGGCACGAGCCAGTATGGCGTACCGATAAGAAGCTGGTACTGGCCCATAGGCAGACCACATTAGCTTTAACGTCCCTGTCCCTTTTGCCTCCCTCGTTGGTGGTCCTGCTGGTAGGGTCCATATCGGCAGGGCTGCCCCAATGGGGGGAAGGGGCAGCAATGGTAAAGCGCTGCCCGACGGGGCAGGGGGCAAAGGTAGCAACTGCCCTGGGGCCGGTGATTTAAAAGGGCCCAAGGCTCTGGCTACTGCATCAACAGCCGGAGCCCTGGGCCCTATAAATTGCCACTGGAGCCCTGGGCGGTGTGGGCCAGGCAATGTAGAAGGGCTGGCTAGGGGATGCTGACCCCTCCCAGCCCCACCTCTTCCTCCCAAGGCCCTGCCCCTTCCAGGGGCCAGAGTGGGCACTCATACCAGTAAGTCTTTGGAGTTACCTTCACTCCTGCTGATCAACATCCTTTGCAGGCTGGTGGCTGTCTGGGAAAAGAGCCTGGAGGCGTTTGTTGTTCACACAGGGCAGCAGTGTGAAAGATGCCCTGAGATGGAGAATTAAGCAGTTCAACAGTCCGCACGGGGGTATGTCTCACATCCACTGTCTCCTGGGACCCAGCATGGCACCATTGGGCTTTCATCAGCCTGATGCTGAAAGATGACCTGAGCAGAGCTAACCAGAGATGGGGAAGTAGCCGACATCCTCAACTCCACTGGCTTCCGCTAAATGCTGAACTCCCCCTCGGCTGTGAGACGTGGGGTTCTGCTATAACCCTTCCCCTCAGGCCTCATTTTCCTTCCCTACCTTACTTCTCCTCTTGCCTTCTGTCTCATAGAATACTAGGGTTGGAAGGGACCTCAGGAGGTCATCTAGTCCAACCCCCTACTCAAAGCAGGACCAATTCCCAGACACATTTTTGCCCCAGATCCCTAAATGGCCCCCTGAAGGATTGAACTGCACCACGCAGGGTTTAGCAGGCCAATGGTCAAACCACGGAGCTATCCCTCCCCCTACTCAGCCAGTCCACTCAACGCCACCTTTTGCACCATTCTGGTAGCCTGTGACTGGAGAGGCAGCTCAAAGCAAAGCGTTAACCAGCCTGATGCGACCAGCCACGGTGCCCCCTTTATGCTGAGAGAAGCTGCCCAAGCGGAGGCGAGGTGGGGCCCCCAGGGGGCAGGGTCTGGGGGCTGCAGCGCGGTGGGTTGATCGCTAGGACCCAGGAGCAGCTCGGAGGCGGCTCTGGGGGGAGCGATCGCTGGGCTCAGGCCCGGCAGCAGGAAGTGACTCGCAGCCGC
>NC_048311.1:39714476-39756902 GCF_013100865.1 Trachemys scripta elegans | reverse complement strand
TGAGGGGAAAGAGGCTGGAATGGAGGAAAGATGTGGGGGGGTCACTGCGAGGGGATGGTGAGAGCAAGAGGAGACTGGCTGGGGAAGGGAGTGGGGAGGGGCAGGGAGAAGGCAAAGGGCAAGGAGAGGGGTGGGGAGAGACACAAGGCAGCTCCCCCGCCCCGTGGCATAGGAGAGGTTGAGGAGCTGCCCCTTCCAGCAGCCAGCTGGGAATGTTTTCCTGGAACTGGTCAAACAAACATGGGGGGCAGGTAGGGTGACCAGATGTCCTGATTTTATTGGCACAGTCCTGATATTTGGGGCTTTGTCTTATATAGGTGCCACCCCCTGTTCTGATTTTTCACCCTTGCTATCGAGTCAGGGGACTATCCCCTCAGGGCCCAGAAACTACACAGCAAATACTCAGCCCTCCTCCCCCACCAAAAAATCTATTAAAGACAAACCCATGATTTTGGGGTCTGTCTCCTGAGTGTTGGAGCTGCCCAGGGCCCTGGTCTGATTTTCATGCAGGATTTAGATCTCAGCCACACTGGAGTCAGACCAGAGTCACTGCTGGCTCTGGCGGAGGGTGAGTGCGGATGGGCCAATGGGATCAGCCTCTGCCTGCCTGTCCCTGGGGGCTGCCGGGGCAGGACAGGGAGGCTCAGGCATTAGCTGCTGCTCCAGAAGGCTCCGGTTCTGTCTAAGGAAGTGGAGGAGGCGGGTGTGTGTCTCTCTCTGCTCATGTATCAGGGGGTAGCCGTGTTAGTCTGTATCTACAAAAACAACAAGGAGTCTGGTGGCACCTTAAAGACTAACAGACTAAGAGCCCTTGATGGTGTGGCTGATATGGTTGGGTCCTCTCCGTTGCCTACTCTGTCCCCATATCTACTCTGGCGACACCATCAGACACCTGCACATCCACTAATGTTATATATGCCGTCACGTGCCAGCAATGCCCCTCTGCTGTGTACATTGGCCAAACCGGACAGTCCCTCCGCAAAAGAATAAATGGACACAAATCGGACATCGGGAATGGTAACATACATAAGCCAGTAAGTGAACACTTCAATCTCCCTGGTCATTCTATTACAGATTTAAAAGTCACTATCATTGACCAAAAAAACTTCAGAAACAGACTTCAAAGATACACAGCAGAACTAAAATTCATTTGCAAATTTAACACCATTAATCTGGGCTTGAATAGGGACTGGGAGTGGCTGGCTCATTACAGAAACAGCTTTCCCTTGCCTGGAATTGACACCTCCTCATCCATTATTGGGAGTGGACTACATCCACCCTGATTGAATTGGCCCTGTCAACACTGGTTCTCCACTTGTGAAGTAACTCCCTGCTCTCCATGTGTCAGTATATAATGCCTGCATCTGTAACTTTCACTCTATGAATCCGAAGAAGTGAGGTTTTTACTCACGAAAGCTTATGCCCAAATAAATCTGTTAGTCTTTAAGGTGCCACCAGACTCCTTGTTGTTTTTCTCTCTGCTCATGTTATTACAGCCCTGGAGTTGAGCTCCCTGGGTCAGAAGCTGCCTCCTCCATTCAATTTCTCTCGTGGCTGGAACCAGCCAAGCAGCCCCGGGCTCTGCCACCATGGTGCCCCTGAGCTGCAGGTGACGGGAGACCTGGGGGAAAGGGCTGAGGCCAAGCAGGAAAGTGACTGCACAAAGGGCCCCTTTCCGGGACCTGCAGGTCAGTTTGGCCTACATGGGGAGGGGCTCCCTCGGTACGTCTTCACTACCCGCCGTATTGGCGGGTAGCAATCGATTTATCCGGGATCGATATATCGCGTCTCATTAAGATATGATATATCGATCCCCGAACGCGCTCACCGTCGACTCCGGAACTCCACCAGAGCGAGCGGCGGTAGCGCAGTCGACGGGGGAGCCGCGGCCAACGATCCCGCGCCGTCTGGACCTCAGGTAATTCGATCCAAGATACTTCGACTTCAGCTACGAAGTTGCGTATCTTGGCTCGATCCCCCCCGCTCTCTAGTGTAGACCAGCCCCCTGTGTCTGCGACTCCCAGAGCTGCTGCTCTCAGGGACACAGGCAGGTTCAAACCCCTGTTAGACGTGGCAGTGGCTGATCTGCCTAATGAGGGAAAAAGCCCAGGACAATGGAGCAGTCACTGTTCTCCATGGAGAGGGAAGAGGATAAAAAGGGAGAGAGGAGAGTCTGGAAGGGGCAGCAGGAGCAGGAAGTGGGGAGGGAGATTCCCAGCTCCCAGCCCTGCCCGGATCCATTCCCTGCATCCCCTGGGCAGACTGACACTCCTGGGAACAAGGGGAGAAGCCGAGAGAGGAAAAACAAGGTTGTGACTCCACTGAATACTGCACTACTTGGGGGAAGAGAGGGCATTAGAGGGGGTAACACTACAGCGTCAGGGGGAATCCACCAAAGTAGCTTCTTTGATTCTGCTCTTTTTCTAGCTTTTGGCACAGAGGTGCTGTTAAGGGGAGAGTTTAAAAGTGCCCCAGTGGTATAGTTCTGCTGGGAGGGGCCTGGCCTGGGTGGTAATAAATGAACTGGGTTTCTTCCCAGCATGGCAGAGTCCAGAGTGTCTGTCTGCAGGGAGAGAGCCTGGGAGGAATCGGGGTTGTTACATGGACTCCAGCCCCTTCTGTAACCTCCCCCATCGCCCCTCTCGCCCCGCCAGTCTGAGGAATCACATCCACGTTTCACGCCAGATCATCCCATTTTCCAGGAGACAGGGAAGGGAAATGGTTGTGATGGAGCCAGCTCAGGTAGGGGATTTTCAGGGAGATGCTGGGCGGGGGGGAGGGAAAAGCAGGGAGGAAACAGGGTGCGATAAACCTGCTGAGTTTTTGAACAAGCCCATTGGTGGGGAGGAAGGAACATTCCCCCATTTCTCAAACAGGAAACAAACCCCCTGGGCAGGGCTCGGAACAGTTCAAAATTCCCAGTGCCGGAGCCTGGAGCCACTGGCCAGAGGCTGTTGTGAAATATGAAGGGAAGCTGTTGGGATTCCTGTCCCTTGCTCAGAGCTCTGCTTCCCGTATCAGCCTGTGGCTGGCAGGCGTGTGATAAATGAGAAGACCCTGCCCTGATCCTTGTCCTCCCCAGAACATGGAGCTCTCACCTTCTCCCCACCCCCTGAAGCCTCCTGGCTGCTCTGAGCAGGGTGGGGATGGGATTCTGCTACTCTGGTCCTCCCAGAGCTTCCGAGATGTTTTTCTTTTTCTTTCTTGTGTGACTAGTGGGATTGTGGCTGGGGCAGCAAGAGCTTAGTTGTGGGCTCTTGTTGTTCCAGATGCCGGTGACCTTCGAGGAGGTGGCTGTGTATTTCACCCAGGGGCAGGGGGCTCTGCTGGACCCCACTCAGAGAGCCCTCTACAGGGACGTCATGCAGGAGAACTACGAGACGGTGACCTCGCTGGGTAAGGGATTCCCGTCCGTTCAGTTATTAGAAGCCGTGGGGTCTGCATGTCTAACTCTGGTCAGGTTCTTCCCCGGTCAGTTAGATCAGAGGCTAATGGGTTCCATAATGCACAGATGCCGTGTAAGAGAGACTTGCATCTCTGTGGCCTCTCCAACGGGACAAGGGTGTCAAAATCTAATGGACATGCTAAACCCTCCCCACCCCTCCAGCTTTCAACGGGGCAGAAGTCGTTCATTGTCCTGTCTTTGTTATTTCTTCTTCACACACAAAATCCCTCTTCACTTCCCCTCTTGGGAATAGCTCCAGCCCTGGGGAAGACCCTGGGACTGTCAGGTTTAGAAATAGGCAGGGGTCTAACTCCAGAGGTGTGGGAGCGTCAGCCAGTCCCCCAGAGTGCACAGATCCTGGGAACTCCTTGTGAGAGCGTAACAATTCCCCTCTCCTCCCCAGACGTCTGACTCTCCCAAGGGGGCTCAGTGACCATATTCCCATCCCGTTGGATTCCATGTTCCCCCAGCAGAGCACGGGGACAGGTTCCACTCATGGAACGTCCTGTGTGACAGACACTCTCCCAATTCTCCATGCACCCTGATCTGGTCTGATTTCACCCCCTGCGCAGGATTTTCCATTCCCAAACCTGACCTGATCGCCCGGCTGGAACGAGGAGAAGAGCCGTGGGTACCCGATCTCCAGGCTGCTAAGGAAAGAGAGATCCTGAGAGGTGCCCACACAGGTGAGGACTGACACAGAAACCACCTGGTGAATGAAGGAAAAATATGATGTGAGTAAGAGCCCTCTGTTCTTCCTCATCTCAGCCAGCGCAGCGCTGTAGTCAGCAGATATCCCTCACGGCTTTCCACCCGTCCTGTTAGCTGCAGGAGTTTCCTTCCCGTCTTTCCTTCCCTGTGAGTGTTTGTGTGGGATGTGGAGGCAGAATCCAATTGTTCAGTCTTCACAGTGTTAGCATGTTGCGTTTTCCCGCTGTGCTATTCCTCTTTCTCCCCAGCACAATGGCTCCTGTCTGGATTGTCTCTCTCCCAGCAGGTGCTGAACGAGGGAGTGAGAATGAGGAGGGGAATCATCATGAGGAAAGTCCTGATGAAGTGGAACCACAGGGGACCTTTATGGGAAGAGCTGAAGGAAATTTATCCCAGTGCTTGGAACAGGGAGAAGCCTGGGAAAATTGGCACAGGTCAGAGAGGCTGCTGGGAAACTACCCAAGGGAGCAAGTAGGTGAATCTATTAAATGTAGGGGAGGAGACAAGGATCCCAAAGCCCAGCAGACAGACCCCAGGGAAGAGAAACCCTACCACTGCCTCAAATGTGGGAAAAGATTCATTGTGAGACCACACCATCTTACACTTCAGACAATCCATACTGGAGAGAAACCACTTCAATTCTTGGACTATGGGGAAAGCTTCAATAACTGCTCAGATCTTAATTACAATGGGCGAAGCCACATAGGAGAGAAACCCTATCAATGCCTCGAGTGCGGGAACTGTTTGAATCGGAAGTCAGCACTGATTACACATCAGATAAACCACATGGGAGAGAGACCCCATATGTGCTTGGATTGTGGAAAAAGTTTCATTCGGAGGTCAGACCTTGTTAGACATCAGGCAATCCACACAGGAGAGAGACCCCATGAATGCTTAGACTGTGGGAAAAGTTTCATACGGAGGTCAGATCTTGCCAAACATCAGGCAATCCACACTGGAGAGAGACCCCATATGTGCTTGGACTGTGGGAAAAGTTTCACACGGAGATCATCCCTTCTTCAACATCAGGGAATCCACAGAGGAGAGAACCCCCATAAGTGCTTAGACTGTGGAAAAAGTTTCATATGGAGGTCAGACCTTGTTAAACATCAGGTATTCCACAGAGGAGAGAGACTCCATGAGTGCTTGGACTGTGGGAAAAGTTTCATTCAGAGATCAGATCTTGTTAAACATCAAACAATCCACACAGGAGAGAGACCCCATAAGTGCCTGAACTGTGGGAAAAGTTTCGTACGGAGGGCTGACCTTGTTAAACATGAGGTACTTCACACAGGAGAGAGACCCTATAAGTGCTTGGACTGTGCAAAAAGTTTCGTATGGAGGTCAGACCTTGTTAATCATCGGGCAACCCACACAGGAGAGAGACCCCATAAGTGCTTGGACTGTGGGAAAAGTTTCATACGGAGATCAGCCCTTGTTAATCATCAGGCAACCCACACTGGAGAGAGACCCCATAAGTGCTTGGACTGTGGAAAAAGTTTCGTTCGGAGGTCTGACCTTGTTAAACATCAGTCATTCCACACTGGAGAGAGACACCATAAGTGCCTGGACTGTGGAAAAAATTTCATACAGAGGTCAGATCTTATTAAACATCAGGCAATCCACACAGGAGAGAGACCCCATAAGTGCCTGGATTGTGGGAAAAGTTTCACACGTAGATCAGCTTTAGTTAATCATCAGGCAATCCACACAGGAGAGAGGCCCCATAAGTGCTTGGACTGTGGGAAAAGTTTCATAGAGAGATCACAACTCACTAAACATGAGAGAATCCACACAGGATCTAAACTTCTGTGACCCCTGGCCAGAAAGGGTTAAGAAACTTGCAGGCTAATTGACCCAGATTCATCCTTCAGAGACATGTTCGAAAAGTGTGTAAATGGAAAATAGGGCCATTCCATGTTGGATAGACTAGAACTTTGAAATGTAAACTTTTATTGTTAAAGAACTGGAAGAAGATGGTAACTATAGTAGTCTATGTTTACCTATATCTTGTTAGAGTTTAACATTGTAACCAAACGGTTCCTGTCTAGGGCTGTATTCTGTTAATTTAGAGATCAAAAGGAAACTTAATGTCATTGTCTCTTATATTTTTGGTAAACTCTGTCTGAACTGCTTTATGGATAAATGTCTTATGTTAATGCCTTTAATTAATTACCGGTGCTGTTTAGGAAATAGAAAGTTACATCAACAGCCTATTGGTCACCCAAGGACTGCGTGCTGACGAGAGGCTGCAAAAATCTCTAGAAAAACTCTTGGAATGTGATCCTTTTCTCTCAGATCTTTGTTAGTTTTATTCGTGGGGCGTTTGAGTCGTTAGACTGAGCTCTCCAGTCCCATCTGCACCACCTTGATATTGGACATTGGACTATATAACAGGGGTTCTCAAACTGGGGGTCTAGACCCCTCAGGGGGTCGTGAGGTTATTACATGAGGGTTCGAGCTGTCATCCTCCACCCCAAACCCCGCTTTGCCTCCAGCATTTATAATGGTGTTAAATAGATAAAAAGGTATTTTTAATTTATGGGGGGGGCTCACACTCAGAAGCTTGCTGTATGAAAGGGGTCACCACTACAAAAGTTTGAAAATCTCTGGACTATAACCTGATGAAATGATTCTGAAAAGGATTCTTTGCCATTCTAAAGCACCATCTCTACTATGAACTGCCCTAAGGACTCTATGCATGTCTGTGTGTATAATGATCTTCTAACCCATACTCTCTTTTCTTCTTTTAATAAAGCTTAGTTTAGTTAATAAGAATTGGCTGCAAGCGAGTATTTGGGTAAGAACTGAAGTGTTCATTAACTTGGTGGGTGATGTGTCCGATCCTTTGGGATTTGTAGAACTTTTTCTATGATGAAGCAGATTTTCTGTAATCCCCATCATGTTTCATTGGGCTGTCTGGGAGCGAGCCCAAGGCCGGGTTGCTTTAAGGGAGCTGTGCTTTGGCTTCTGTGTTGCCAGTAAGGTATTGTAGAAGCTGTTTTGTTGTTGGCTTGGTGAACTGAAGTATTGGAATAGCCACCAATTTTGAGGAGTGTCGGCCCCATTCTTTGCAGCTTGTCTTAATTGGCTCCCAAAGACCCAGCTGTCTAAGCAAATCCCAGGCAGAGGAGGAAAAGCCCCGATCAGACTCTGCAGCCCTGGCTGCTGAGCTGATGGGCCACAGGTGGGGGAAGGGAGAGAGAGAAACTCCTCCAGACGCTCCCTCTGTCTGGCTGAAGTCCCCCTCCCCCCCCCCGTATCCCCCTGCCATGGAGATGAGGAGAAGGACACGTGGGCCGGGCCCCACCTTCACTCTAGACACCTGTCCCCATCCTCCATCTTCCACTAGCCCCTGGGCTGGGCTCCCCCACTTACCTAGGTCTGTTCCTTGCAGGCGGAGTGTCCCTGGGGGATGGTAACTCCTCCCAATCCCATAACCCCCAGGGCATTGGGCTCTCGGAGATCAAACATTAAGGGACCAGGGCAATGGTGAAGAAACTGGGGATTGAATCGGTGAGGCTGGGAAGCAGGGGGAGCTGTGTGCTGGGGCTATCGAGTGTTTGGGGATCATGGGATAAGAGGTGAGGGTGGGGGTGGGGCCAGGGACGGGGTGGGGGGGGGGGCGCAAGCTCCCACCGGCACCGGAGAAAGTTAACACATTTGCCCATTACTTTGGGGTATGCTCATTTATTTGGGTTACTCTTCTGAGGAAGGGGATTCTGTAATCCTGTCAATGTACTGCTTGTGTCACTTCTTTCTTCTGCAAGTCCCCTCCCAATGGCGCTATCCTGCAGGACCTAGGTTCTCTAGGGCTGGGTTACTCCAACCCCAGAACCGGATGAACACCCACCCACACATACATTAACAGAGCAAGTCTGAGCGGACCGGGTCAATCAGCACTGTCAAGCTGACCCCTTATATGTCTCTGGACTCACTGGGCTGGAGGCAGCAGCACTTTGAAGATGACTCTCCTTATATGCCCCTGGGCTCCATGGACTGGGTCAAGCAGCACTTTCAAGCTGTTACCCTTATGCATCCCAGATTCAGCACATCCCTATCCCCACTCCCCCAACACAATTGTACTGGCAGTAACCTACTCAATGAACAAACCCCACAGGATTTTGGGCGCTGCAGGGATCTTTAGCTTAGGTAAAAGAAGCGTTGCTGTAGAGTGAATGGGGGAAGCTAAAACCACAAAAGAGTAAAGTTCAGCAAGAGAGAGAGAAGCAACCAAGTTAACCATAGAAGTTATTTATTGAATAATAGTGATAACTACACAAGGAGAGCTAAACCAACATAACATACATGATTAAAGGTTAATACCTAAGGCAGAAAGGAAAACAGAGAGAAGGAGGCGGGATCTCACCCACTCCATGAGGCTTGAACTGGTTGGGGTTCCCAGGTGATGGTGGTAGCTGAGGGTCCTGAATGCTGGAGACAGGCAGAGCCCCCAACACAATCAGTCAGGAGATGGAGTTCCAGTGGAACTGATGCATAGTTTGGATCTAAGCATCAGAACCCTGACTAGAGGGTGAGTAGGGATTTTTGTAGAGAAAATACAATGGTTCAAGGGAGAACACTAGATTTGTTTATAGGTAAACTGATGACTCAAGGGTTTTCTTTAGACTAGACAATAGGAGCTGATCACTCCTGGCTATGGGTGGTGTTTTCTTCCAGGGAGCTCACAATGCAACTAGGCTGCTTCAGTATTTGGATATCAATTACGGATTCATTACTAGAATTGGTCTGATAACTGCTGAACTGGGTGTGTGCAGACATAGGTTCATTAGCATCTGGAGCAGAGATTCCCAGGATGCAGTGCTTCCCTGCTTTTTCTGATCCCAGAGTTCATTGCGGTTCTCTGTTCTCCATTCTGTATGTAAATTGCGATGTCTTCCTGTCCCATCTTTCATGCAGATGAGGCTAGGGGAGTTGTCTCTGCTCTCCATTCTGTATGCTAATGAAGATGTCTTAATCTTGTCACCCTTGTCAGGAGGGGTCTAGGTGTGTCTCCCAATGCCCTTCACTGCTCTCTGCAAGTTTGTTCCTCTAATGGGTTTTGGTTTAAGCAGAGGCTGGGGGCTGGGGGTGTCTTTGATGAGTCAGGTTGGATACTGCACCCTGGTTCCCCAAGAACACAGAGGTGTCTGGTATTAAGGCAGGGCTGGGGCGGGGAAAGGTGGAGTCAGGGTGGGGACGGGGGGGGGGGGTGAGCACCCACCAGCACCGGAGAAAGTTAACGCCTATGTCCCATGGTGTCACTTACCACCGTGTCCCTGGCTCTCCATGCCCAGGAATCACAGTTTTGATGTCTATGATTCTAAGTCAGACCCCTGAGGGCCGGAGAAGGAAGTGTCACAAACCAAGAAGGGAATCCAAATGAATCTGAAGGTACATTTTGACCTTTCTGATCTTATAGCCCTCTTTGCATCTATTGGTAAAATTGCTTCCAGTTTTTATCTAGGCTAGTCCAGATCATTTGTAGATGGGAAGCTGGTTTGTTTTGGTTTATTATGATGACGCTAAAACTTTTGTAAGTAACACGACCAAATCATGAGGCGAGAAGTAAAGCAGGATTAGCCCCTTTGGAAGAAAATGAGTGCACTTATTTTCTGGATTTTGAGTCTTCAGATTCTCTGGGATTTCACGTTATGAATATGAACATGTTTTATAACCCATCCTGTGTGGTGGGTTTTACTCTGTTCCCAAAGGCCATTTGGTCATATAATTTGATATTAGATTAGTTTTATAGCTCAGATTTATTGACGGCTTCATGAAACAAATGTCCATTTGCCAGAACAGTCCTTTTCAATTTAATTTCAACCTTTTTCTACTCCTTGTGAATTGATTTGTTTCTTTGAACAGTGACAGTCATCAATATCCATCAGCACAAACACTGAGGGTGCGAGCTAGATTCACACTCTCAGGGCAGACACTGAAATGGGGAAGGAAGTTACAGCCTGAACCCTGCTGTGATGTGAGACACGGTCAGGAGTGGGAGATGGGTGGGGAACAGAGCTGGGAAACTGCTGGGTTTGCGCCTCAGAGCCAGGCAACTGAGGCCGAGACCTGTGAACTTGCTGCACCAGAGCCAGAAAGAGACAGGGATTATCCTGCGAGTATTGGGTCGAGTGTTGAGTATGAAAAAACCCTACATAAATAAATTATGATTTGGGCATGGATATGTGCATATTTATTTGTTATTCCTAAAGTTAATTAAGTATTTTAGACCAAATTGTCAGAGTGGCCACCAGCAGGAGTTGGGGGCCATGCTGTGGGGCCACCAAAACATTTGTTGTGAGAACCCCTGCACTACAGAGCTTACAGTGGCGCGACTGGATCAGTAGCCATGGCCTAAGAGTGCTAATTAATATCTTGATTTCTTTTTAGCCTAGCAAAATGAGGCCCTGCACTTAACTCGGTGGCACTGGTCTCTTTTGACGGCTGCATCTGATCAATTCCAACATTTCAGGGGATTTTTCTAGGCGGCCATCGGGGGAAGGTGGATGATTTTGGTGAAAATCGGAAAATGATGAGGGGGAAATAGGGGACAATCCTGAGTGGGCAGAACTCCAGTCCCTGACCCAGAGCAATGGGGAGCTTTTCTGCTGACATCCAGGTGCCCGATGGGGAGCTGAGGTTAGTGCCCACGCGCGGGAGCCAGCTGGGACATGGGCAGAGGGGATCCCAGGGAGGAGGAAGACATGATGGGATTTAAATAGAGCCCAGGGGTGGGTTCAGATGGACCTACAGGCAACCAGAGGAACCCAGTGGCAAGCCTCTGATAGCTCCATGACCCGAGCAAGGGGAGCAGAGCTGGTAGCTCCGGCCCAGGGCTGGTAGCCAGTGAATGTGGTGTGGAGAGAAGAGACCAGCTCTGCCCAACTGCTCCCTGTGCCAGCCTGTTACCAGAGTGAATCACACACAGAGTGTCCCGGCTCCCCTCGCCCCTGGAGTCTCTGAAACAACCCGAGTCTCCCTAGAAACCCCCCTTCTGCCCCCTCTCTGGGATCTGCACGACTCCCTTCTGTCCCCCCATTGATCCTCTGGCTTCTATGCAGGAGGTCTACATAGGACTGGGAGAAGCTGCCCGAGCTCAGTGGAGGTGGGGCCCGCAGGGGGCAGGGGGCTGCAGCGCTATGGGTTGATCGCTAAGACCCAGGAGCAGCTGGGTGGGAGGATCGTTGGGGGTCAGTCCCCGGCAGCAGGAAGTGACTCGCAGCCGCCGCGGTGATTCTGGCTCCCAGGGGGCCCCGCTCGGAGGGAAGGTGAGAGAGACCCGCCCCCCCCCGTCACCCCCGGGCTGCAGGGGGAGGTTTGGCCCCAGGCTGCTCCCAGCGGAGCTGGCTGCGATTCCCGCCCTGGGCCCGGGAAAGCTGCCGCCAGCTCCCGGTGTGTGCGGGGCGGGGGGAGCCAGCCCGGGCCGTGCTGGGGCTGGGACAGCGACACGTGGGGGCAGCCGGGAGGGGGCTGAGGGGGGGGTAAATAAGGGGGTCGAGGGTCGAACAGGGATGTGTGAGGGGGCAGGAGGCGGGTTAAAGGGGATCGGGGGCAGTGGGTGCACTGAAGGGAGGATGGGGCCATGCAGGGGAATGGGGGGGGATTATGGGGCTGAGGGGAGCGAGGCTGGAATAGAGGGAAGATGTGGGGGGGGGGGATCAGTGCGAGGGAAAGGGTGTGTGGGGAGGGGAGGCTGGAGGGAGAATGTGAGAGCAAGAGGAGACCGGCTGGGTGGAGAAGGGAGAGACACAAGGCAGCTCCCCCCGCCCCATGGGGTAGGAGGGGGGGGGCTGCCCCTCCCAGCAGCCATCTGGGAATTTTTTTCCTGAACTGGTCAAACAAGTATTGGGGGGTGGCTGGGCAGGGATCTAACCCCTCACCGCTCAGAAGTCTGGGTGACCAGATGTCCTGATTTTATAGGGACAGTCCCGATTTTGGGGTCTTTTTCTTATATAGGCGCCTATTACCCCCCACCCCCTGTCCCGATTTTTTACATTTGCTATCTGGTCACCCTACCTACCTGCACTTCCTGCAGCGCTTGTCCCGGTTCCCGTGGCGGACGGCTCCATTGAGAGGGACGCAATTCAGTCGGGCGCGGTGTACGAACCGCCAGTCGGTAAATCGGGTGACGTTACCCGCGGGGAGAAAGTGGTTGCTGGAGTCCCACTTGCTGGTCACCTCAAAGGCCTTACCCTGGTCCGGCTTTTTCTTATTACAAAGCAAATATCCACAGGCAACCCCCCCCCCCCGTGCTCCCAATGTATTATTTGGTTGGTTTGTTTTTCATGACAGACTCATGATTTGGGGGCTCTGAATCTTGAGTGTTTGGGGCTGCCCGGGGCCCTGGTCTGATTTCCATGCAGGATTCAGATCTTAGCCACACCGGTGTCAGACCGGAGTCACTGCGACCCAGCAGCAGAAGGGAGGGGAGGGGGAAGGGCTGAGATCCAGCAAGCTAGCCGCTCCTGGGAGGAGGAGAGGTGGGGCCGGGCCTTGGGGAAGGGGGGGGGGAATGGGGCTGTGGGGGCCCAGGAGCCATCAACTGTTTGGTGGGGCGGGGAATCATTGCAGAGCCACCAATCAAGGACGTTTTTCCGGCTCTGAGTTGCTGATCAGTGTGGCCAGTGTCGTGGGCAGTGTCATTTAGGTGTTTTTTGGCCATCAGCCAATCAGCGAGGGGAACTCTGCTCCTGGAGCAGGGACTGAGCGACTCCACAGGTGCAGCCCCACCTCCTTCTCCTGGGCAGCGGGGCTCTGCCGCTGAACAGCTCCCAGCCTCGCTTCAACCTCTCACCCAACTAAACGCAGCCATAGCAGCAGCTGGTGAGTGTATTTCAAAGGGGGTCTTGGGGTGAGGGTGGCTGGCAGGCGATTGAAACCCCTTCCCAGGGGGCTGTACTGAGAGCCGGCACCTGGCTGCTGGCGGGGTGGCCGTCTGCATGGCAGGGGGCACCAGCTGCCACCCAGCCCTCTGCATTTGGCAGGGGGCTCAGCCGGAGGCATCTCCAAAAACATCCCCTGCACCCCCGCAGCACAGAGAGACTGAGAGTACCAGCCCCTGCTGGGCAGCTGGACCAGAACAGGCATGGTGGAAGGGGGGGGGGCATCTCCAGGTCTCCCCTGCTTGCCCTCCCTGCCCAGCAGAGACGCCTGCCTCTCAGAGACAGTGGCCATGTCCATGTAGTCAAGTGTCAGAGGGGTAGCCGTGTTAGTCTGAAACTGTAAAAAGCAACAGAGGGTCCTGTGGCACCTTTAAGACTAACAGAAGTATTGGGAGCGTAAGCTTTCGTGGGTAAGTAACCTGTCCCAGGACACTTGCATCTGAAGAAATGAGGTTCTTACCCACGAAAGCTTATGCTCCCAATACTTCTGTTAGTCTCAAAGGTGCCACAGGACCCTCTGTTGCTTTTTACATGTCCATGTAGTGCGCTTGGTCCCCCTCCCTGGCATCTGGGTGACTGCCTCTTAGGGAGGTGGAAGGGAAGAGGCAGTGGGGAATTGGGATGGGATGGGGTGGGGGGGTGGGAAAGGGAAACTGAGGCCATCAGGGGAAACCGTCCTAGCAGTGCAATCTCTGCCTTGGGGTGTGGATGGAATTGTCTCCCAAGGGAAGGGCTAGTGATCATGTTGCGGGGGTGGGGGGAGGCATTGTTGAGTCCCGGGGGTTGAGTAATTCTCTGGTGATGGGCATTGAATTGCTAATTGTCATTCACTTGCCGCACAGTGGCTGGTGATGGTTGTTTAACATCCACCCAGCCATTTGGTCAAGTGCCTTCTTGTTTCTGCGGAGTTGCCTTCTGGGCTACTCCCAAATTTGCAGCATATTTCATTCCCACCATACAGCACAATCTCATCACTTTATACACTTTAATGATATACATATTTTGAGAGAACACTGGGTTTCAGCAAATGATAACCTGTCCCCGGCTACGTTACATGGCAGGCTTTATAAGCAATATAAAGAATATATACAAATGATGAAGATGGGGCTTGCAGTGCACAGCATGCTGCTCCCCCGAGGTATAGAGCAGTGGCTCTCAAACTTTTGTACTGGTGGCCCCTTTCACACATCAAGCCTCTGGGTGCGACCCCCCCCCCGTTATAAATTAAAAACACATATATATATTTAACACCATTATAAATGCTGGAGGCATTTGGGGTGGAGGTTGACAGCTTGTGACCTCCCAAGTAATAACCTCGTGACCCCCTGAGGGGTCGTGACCCCCAGTCTGACGACCCCTGGTATAGAGTGTCACAGCTGGAAACTCCAAGGCTTGGGACTTTTAAAAGGAGACTAGACAAAACATACAGTAAGGTCAGCCCTGCATTGGCAGGGAGATGGACTGAGCCAGGACGATCACAGAGGGCTTTTCCCCCTGTAACTTCTATAATTCCATCCCACTCCCCTGGGAGTACAAATTCTGGCACTAAAGACCTGGTGGCTGGATCCCATATTGCCTTGCACTGGGATTGTGAATTAGTACCCTGACGTGCAACTCCTCCTCTTGGGCCAGTGTCGATCCTGCTATTATTTGCAGGTGCCCTTGTGTTTAGCTGAACCCTTGGACTCAGTCCCTGAGTGTCTCCCCACTAAACTGAGAACTAAACTGACACGACTGTCCTGCTGCGTGGATCCCAGCGGGCTTGTCCTGTGAATTTTTGGTGTGCATGTGTGGCTGTATTTACCTCATTGTGCTAGTGGTGCTACTTCCATGGTGTGATGATGACCTTATGCTAAGATGAATCCTGAAAATAGTATCCTGGTGGGATGATGGTCACTCTGGGCTGTTCATGTGAATCTTTCATTTTTGTATGCTGTGTTGGTGCAGCCCTGTTGTTCCCAGGAAATTAGAGCGACAAAAGGTGAGTGAGGTAATAGCTTTTATTGGAGCAACTTTTGTTGGTGAGAGAGACAGACACGCTTTGGAGCTGTCACAGTTTCTTCTTCCTGAAGAAGAGTTGAGTGAAAGTTCAAAAGCGTGTCTCTCTCAGCAACAGAAGCTGGTTCAATAACAGATATTACCTCACCCACCTTTTTTCTCTGTGTATAAATATGCTGAAAATAGCCTCCCCCAAACTGGCAGAGGTGCTCGGAGGAGGGGGCGGAGAGGAACGAGCAGTGGGCGCGGGGGAGGAGCAGAGTGGGGGTGGGGCCTAGGGAGGGCACCCACCAGCAAAACCAAAAGTCAGCACCTATGCCTCCAGCCCCCTGCTGTGAGTACCCCATGACCTGAGCCCACACACCCAGCCCCCGGCCCTGACTCCTGCACCCCCACACATACCCAGCCCCCCATGCCCTGATTCCTGCACCCCACACATACCCAGCCCCCCATGGCCTCACTCCTGCACCCCTCCCCACATTCCCACCCCCACCCTGAGCACCAAATGGGAGCTCCTGCACCCCTCACACCAAACAGGAGCTGCCCAGGTAAGCACGCCACATCCCCAACCCTGAGCCCCCTCCCTCACTAACTCTAAATCCACTACTGGCTATCAGGTCACTTGGGCTGGGGATACTGGGACAGCTGATCCCCACAGTCTCCAACCTACCGGGGCAGTACAGCAGACATGGCTCTGCCCACTCGCTCCTCTCCACTCCCCAGCCCACCCACTACTTGCTTCCCCCTGCTTAAGGCTTAGCCCTCTCCCTTTTAAAAATGATTGCTTGCCCCTTCTCCCCCTCCCTGCCCGGCTTTTCTGGCAGCCACTGCAAATGCTGACCGTAATGACCATGCATAATTTGCAACCGGTCTTTCCAAATGTCTTTGTTGCACTGCACATTTACCTGACACTACCAGTCTCGAACTGCAGTGGTGAAAGGTCTTTTTCACGTTTGAAAAAAGGATAAAAAGTGCTTTACGTGCTACAATGGTTCAAGAAAGGCTTAACCGTCTTACTCTGTTATCCATTGAATCTGAGATGGTAAATTCTATAGACTTCTCTAGATTAATTGACATGTTTGCTGCAGCAAAGGCCCGTCACAAAATCTGAATAAAATCATCATACATTTTATTTACAGCATCATTCTTCACACTAGTCTTGCTTCAGCTAAGTAATTTGTATGTTACATGGCCAGCATTAATGTGAGTAACTTACTCAACCAAACCACTTCGTGTAGCTGTTGTTAATAAAAGCCGTGCAGCCATGTGCTGTCTCAAAGACAATTTCTGTGTTGATCTCCTGTCTTTTACAATCATTCCCCCCGGGCGGGGGCCACAAAAAGTTAATCCGGCCCTGACTGCTGGCTCTGGCAGGGGGGGAATGCGGATGGGCCAATGGGATCAGCCTCTGCCTGCCTGTCCCTGGGGGTTGCCGGGGGAGTCCAGGGCAGCTCATTCCTCAGGTGTTGCCACCAGAAGGCTCTGGTTATTGCTGAGGAGGAGGCGGGTGTGTGTCTCTCTCTGCTCAGGATACAGCTCTGGAGTTGAGCTCCGTGGACCAGAAGCTGCTGCCTCCTCCATTTTGACCTGGGAACCCAAACTGAGAAGCTGCTTCTTACCCAGCAGAGGAGAGACCTTTGTTAAAGCCCCTCGGTGCCCAGCTCGGGTGGGGACTTTCTCCGGTGCCTGGAACCTGCCCCTGGGGCAGCCCCAGGCTCTGCGGACACCAGGTCCTGAACTGGAGCCCGCAGGTGAGGAGAGAGACTTGGGGCAAAGGGCTGGGGCAGGTGTAGTATGAGAAATTGCTATCTGTAGGAATTTGCTACATGTAGCAGAGAAGTCCTACTTTGCTAGAAACTGCTCTCTGATGTAGCTAATTCCTACATAGAGCAGTTTCTTACACCAGAGGGTGTGTGAAACTATCTGTAGAAATGTGCTACTTTTCACCTTTCCTGTCTTCTGGTACTGTACAGAGGTAGCAAATTGTCACCAGTAGCAGTTACTCATAGCTAAGGTTGTGCTTATTTGCTGACTTGTCCTAATTTGCTAAAACTTGACAGTGGCGTGGGATGGAAGCATAAAGTCTTCGGTTTCCAAACGACCTTGCCTGATGTGTACGGAGATGCTGTTACTGGGAGGGTCTGAAGAGCCGGGGGGGAAATGGGGGTGTGAAATGGACTCCAGTCCCTTCTGTAACCGCTCCTCTCGCCCCGACAGGCTGAAGAATCACATCCAGATTTCGCTCCAGATCGTCCCATCTTCCAGGAGACAGGGAAGGGAAATGGCTGTGATGGAGCCAGCTCAGGTAGGGGATTTTCAGGGAGCTGCTGGGCGGGTGGAGGGAGCATCAGGGAGGAAACGGGGTGTGATAAACCTGCTGATTTTCTGAATAGGCCTATTGGCAGGGGGGGGACTTTCCCCGTTTATGAAACAGGGCTTGGAACATTTTCCAGACTCCCAGTGCTGAAGCCTGAACCCACTGGCCAGAGGCTGCTGTGAAATACGAAGGGAAGCTGTTGGGATTCCTGTCCCTGTCCCCAGCTCAGAGCTTGGCTTCCCATATCAGCCTGTGGCTGGCAGGTGTGTGGTAAATAAGAAGACCCTGCCCTGCTCCATCTGCTGGGAGGGGGACGGACAAGGAGCTCTCACCTTCTCCCCACCCCCTGAAGCCACATGGCTGCTGCAGGGTGGGGGAGGGATTCTGCTTCTCTGGTCCTCCCAGAGCTGCTTTTTTTCCCCCCTTCCTTTCCCTGTAACTAGCAGGATTGTGGCTGGGGCAGCAGGTGCTGAGTTGGGGATTCTTGTTCTTTCAGATGCCGGTGACCTTTGAGGAGGTGGCTGTGTATTTCACCCAGGGGCAGGGGGCTCTGCTGGACCCCGCTCAGAGAGCCCTCTACAGGGACGTCATGCAGGAGAATTACGAGACAGTGACCTCGTTGGGTAAGCGATTCCCGTCCCCTCAATTATTAGAAAGTGTAGGGCCTGCATTTCTGACTCTGGTTACGTCAGTGTTTTCCCCAGGAATTGAAATTAGGGGGAGTGTTCGGATTTACGGGGGGTGAGGAGTCCAGGGCCAATGACGGGTGAGACCATGAGGGTGAAGATGGGCTGTACGGCACCATAGTTAAAACTGAACAATGTTGCATGACCATTTTATTAGGTTTAACTCGTGTTTTACAATCATCACAAATTAAAGTTGGCTACTCAAGTCTTCTGTGAAGCACTGTATCTACATCCTTCTTGGTTTCTTGTTATAATTTTGCACAACTCTGTTAATGAACTTCTTGAATGCAATGTGTTCATCTTCGGTGGCTTCTCGTGTGTCCGGTACTTCCATTCCTTTGGTTGATATGCTCATTAGTTCAGTCACATGATCAGGCAGAAGGCGACGTCTTTCAGAACACAAAATTCTATTTAATGATGAAAAAGAACGTTCAGATGCAGCTGTTGTGACTTGGAGTAGCAAGAGATGAATTCCTCCTTCTTTCATCCCAGGAAACATAGCACAAAGATCGGGTCGAGCCACTAGCGATGATAAAAAAGAAGTTGAAGTCAAATCTTTATTCATTTGTTGTATGATATTCCACTCTGTGTTCAAATTCTCTATTCTGTCCTGAGCACGTGGCAGCCCCATTGCTGGTAGTGCCTCACTCCACTCATCTGTCGGTGTTTTATAGCAGTGGTCGCCAAACTTTTTTGATCGCGCACCCCTATCAGTAAAAAAACGTTGAGCATGCACCCCCTGCCGCGCCGGCTCTACCATTTTTGCCGAAGCGCAAAAAAAAAAAAAATGCTGCTCGGACCTCCTGCCGCGCACCCCCAAGGATCCTCTTGCGCGCCTCACTTTGGAGACCATTGTTTTATAGGACAGGGATCTGTAAAAGCTACGTAGAATCTAGAAGTCGCTGCTGTAGATTTTTAAGAATCAAGTCTGTGTATTTTTTCAGTTGTCTTAACAAACACTTCTTGTCCTCTTCACTTAAGGATTCAATATAAATGCCTTCATTAGTCAACTTCTGGACTGAAGTCTTTGCTTCTTCCAGTACTTTTTCAATGGATCGCTCTCGGATTGATCCACATATAGCTTCTATTGGTGGACAAAGATCTACTACTGTTGTAGCAGATGCCTGGATGGCATTGTGTAATGACCCAAGTGGTTTCAACAGTAGACTTACAAGAGAGCGAATGGCAATAGTCTTCTCTGAACGTAGTAGCAAAAGTAATCCACCAGCCTCACTACTTAGATCCATCCCAGCTTGGTAGATACTTTCCAAAGCCAGTAATAACGGCTGGAGTAATTTTAAGACAACAGCCAAGGAGAAAGCTAGCGGGTTTTCCCAGGTTGGACTAATTTGAACTTCAGCCCAAGTATATCTTCTATATTTTCCAAGATATTCAGTCTTTTTGGACTCTTGCTGACAAAAGAATATAATGAAGACATTAAATTTATAGCTTTTTAAATGTCTTTTGAAGAGTCTGCAGCTTGTACTAGTGCTAGTTGGAGTAGATGGTCTCTGCAGTGTGTATAGGAGAGTTCAGGGTTACACTTTTCTCTAAGCAAAGCTTCTACTCCACCATGTCTTCCAGAGAAGTTTGCAGCTCCATCAAATGCACAAGCAGCCATCTGTTTGGGGTCCAGTTGACAAGCATTTAACTCTTCTACGATGTGGATTGTAACAGATGCAGCCGATGTGTCTTCTATAACTTGAACATCTAGAAATGCATCTACTGGCCTACCCCTAACATCAAGATAATGTTCACAATGACTTAATACTTGATGCCCATTTGCATCGGTGCATTCATCAGCCATGTATGCAACTTTTTTGAATGTGGTGAGAGAGTTCTTCACTTTTTCAACTGTTGAGTCTTTCACTGTTGCACCTCATGCATCTAGCTAGTCAGTTGTGGGAAGGGAGAGGGGGATGTGGGGCATTCTGGGTCCTGTTCCAATGCCCCGTGATGCATCGCTTCGCATCCCAGCAATCCCTGTGCTTCCATCCACATTTGTCACCATCTTTCAACGTTTTTTGTACTGCGTGCTCTGTCTTCCCTTTCGGTCTGTGGGAATGGATCCTGAAGCGCTGAGGAATATGCTGATGGGTCTCACCAGCACGTACGTTTGGCAGTCAAGTTACTCCTTAAGCTACAAACTGACAGTGAGGAGTCCGACGATGATGTCAACTCGTGTAACGGATATGACACAAGATTGCTTGTGGCATTCACGGGCATGCTCAGCACCGTGGAACGCCGCTTTTGGGCTCGGGAAACAAGCACCGAGTGGTGGGATCACATCGTCATGGAAGTCTGGGATGACGAGCAGTGGCTGCAGAACTTTCGCATGAGAAAAGCCACTTTCATGGGACTGTATGAGGAGCTCGCCCCCACCCTGCGGTGCAAGGACACGAGATTGAGAGCTGCCCTGACAGGGGAGAAGCGGATGGCTATTGCAATCTGGAAGCTGGCAACTCCAGACAGCTACCGATTGGTCGCTAACCAGTTTGGAGTGGGAAAGTCAACTGTTGGAATCATGTTGATGCAAGTTTGCAGGGCCATTAATCGCATCCTGCTCAGAAGAACCATGACTCTGGGTAACATGCATGACATTGTGGCTGGCTTTGCACAAATGGGTTTCCCTAATTGCAGAGGGGCGATAGATGGGACGCATTTTCCAAATCTGGCACCAGCCCACCTAACCTCCTAGTACGTTAATCGGAAGGGGTATTTCTCTATGGTTCTCCAGGCGCTTGTGGATCACCGTGGGCGTTTCATTGACATTAACACAGGCTGGCCCAGAAAGGTGCATGACGCACGCATCTTTCGGAACACTTGGCTGTTAAGGAAGCTGCAAACTGGGACTTTTTTCCCAGAGCGGAAGACCACCGTAGGGGAAGTCAAAATGCCCATTGTGATCCGTGGAGACCCCGCTTACACTTTAATGCTGTGGCTCATGAAACCCTACACAGGGAGCCTTGACAGCAGCAAGGAACGGTTCAACTACAGGCTGAGTTGGTGCCGAATGACTGTGCAGTGTGCTTTTGGCCGTTTAAAGGTCCGCTGGCGCTCTCTGTATGGGAAGGTGGACCTGGCCGATGACAACATCCCTGCAGTTATATCCGCGGGCTGTGCCCTCCATAACATTTGTGAAGGGAAGAGTGAAAGATTCACTTGGGCATGGACCTCTGAGGTTCAATACCTGCAGGCGCAATTTGCACAGCCAGAGAGCAGGGCTATTAGAGGGTCCCAGCGCGGGGCTGCAAGGATTAGGGATGCCTTGAGGGAGCAATTTGAGGCTGAAAACCGCCAGTAATGTCTGGTGCCCTGCACGGGGGTGAAGTGCAGTGGTTCCAATGTTAGTAGGAATCTGTGCTTGCTACACTGATTTGCAGAGCCTGCTGCTTTCCTGGGCTAAGGTATCTTTTACTTAATGCAATAATAAAGAATGTTTTCAAAGCCAAAAAAGCCATTTATTGAAAAGAAAATTCATGTATTGAAAAGAAACACAACTGCTTGGGAAATAGGGCAAGGGGTTGGGGTGGGGAACGGTTCAATCACAGATTTGCGTATGTCCTGTTCTCATACTCAGCCTTCCTGTCTGGAGTGCTGTGCAATGAGGGCTGCACTTCAGGCTGGCTAAAATGCCTGGTGATGGGGGTTGAGTGCAGTGGGTAAGGGTCGTAGTTTGCAGGGCTGGGTGGTGAAGATACAGGTGTTGGAGGCAGCTGGTGGCGATAAGAACCCGGATGTTGGGGAAAGTGGGTTGGAGGTGACATGGGGGCACAAGGGAAAGAGTTTTGGGACAAGGACTGCGGGGGGGGGGAGCGCAGTAGTGCTAAATACAGCACAGGCTAAGTACAGTTCTACTGCCCTGTCCTCATACAATAAGCATAGCAACATTTCATTACAAATCACTTGAATGCACAGGGGGTAACCCAACCCCAGCCAAAATCTATCACTTGGGCAACACAGCTCTGTTTGCTGGGTACCTAGGTAGATTAGGTGTGAATGGAAATCCAATCTGGTCCTGAAACCTTTCCCCCCAGCCCCCAGCCCATCACTAGCTGTCAGGGAGAGCTCATTTAAACTTTGCTTACAAATCATCATGTGAAATTATTCGGTTGGCCAACATCACCGTAATGAATGCACTGACATTGTCATCAAAAACAGCCGCCGTATAAGGAAGCTAGTCTATGTTCATACTTTTCACATCGATTATACTTTTCAGATACACGTATTTTATCATACACTGTATATGCTTTTAAAGTGTGTATTAATGTTTCAATTTCAAGTCAGTTTTCCAAACAATCACTACATTGGCAACACTGCATGTAACCAATTCACAAAACTGGGGGAGAAAGGGGCTGTTGGGGAAATCCCAGGGAAGTGTACCCTCCCCCGCCCACCCCGAGGGAGATGTGGGGGGGAAATCCCTGGGTTATGTTCTTCCCTGGTCAATTAGATTGGAGAAGAATTTGTCCCATAATCCACAGTTGCAGTGTGAGAGAGACTTGCATCTATGTACCCTCTCCAATCGGATCGCAGTGTCAAAAGCTAATGGACGTGCTAAACCATTCCCACCCACCCCCACCGTTCAGTGGAGCAGAAGTCATGCATTGTTCTGTTTGTATTATTCCTCCTTCACACACAGCATCTCTGTTCACCTCCCTCCTTGGGACTAGCTCCAGCCATGGGGAGGGCTCTGGGCTCTGCAGGTTTAGAAATAGGCAGGGGTTTAACTCTAGAGCTGTGTGTTTGTCAGCAAGGCCCCCAGAGTGCACAGACCCTGCAAACTCCTAGTGAGGGCGTAACAATTCCCCACACCTTCCCAAATGTCTGCCTCTTCCAAGGGGGCTCAGTGACTCTGTTCCCGTCCTCTTGGATTCCACATTCCTCCAGCACAGCACCGGGACATGGAATGTCCTTTGTGACAGACACTGTCTTAATCCTCCATGCACCCTGATCTGGTCTGATTTCACCCCCTGCGCAGGATTTCCCATTCCCAAACCTGAGCTGATCTCCCGCCTGGAACAAGGGGAAGAGCCGTGGGTACCCAATCTCCAGGCCTGTGAGGAAAGAGAGATCCCGAGAGGCACCCACACAGGTGAGGACTGACAGAGAAACCATTTGGTGAATGAAGGAAAAAGTTGAGAATCCCCAAAATGTGGTGTGAGCAAGGGCCCTCAGTTCTTCCTCATCTCAGCCAGGGCAGCGCTGTAGTCAGCAGATATCGCTTACGGCTTTCCAGGCATCCTGTTAGCTGCAGGAGATTCCTTCCCAACTTTCCTTCCCTGTGAGTGTTTGGGTGGGATGTGGAGGCAAAATCCAGTTGCTGATTCTTCACAAATTTAGTGTGTGGGGTTTTCCTTCTGTGCTGTTCCTCTTTCTCCCCAGCACAATGACTCTCATGTCTGGATTGTCTCTCTCCCAGCAGGTGCTGAGAGAGTGAGTGAGAACAAGGAGGGGAATCATCATGAGGATGTTCCTGGGGAAGTGGATGAATCTATTATATGTGGGGGAAGACACAAGGATCCCACAGCCCAGCAGACAAATCTCAATGAAGAGAAACCCTATCAGTGCTTCGAAAGTGGGAAAGGATTCATTCTGAGATCACACCTTGTGACACATCAGAGAATCCACACAGGAGAGAAACCACATAAGTGCTTGAACTGTGGGAAAAGTTTCACATGGAGATCAGGCCTTGTTACACATCAGAGAGGCCACACAGGAGAGAGATCCCATAAGTGCTTGGTGTGTGGGAAAAGTTTCAGATACAGATCAGTTCTTGATTCACATCAGAGAATCCACACAGGAGAGAAACCCTATAAGTGCTTAGACTGTGGGAAAAGTTTCATACAGAGATCTACTCTTGTTTCACATCAGACAATCCATACAGGAGAGAGACCCCATAAATGCCTGAACTGTGGGAAAAGTTTCAAACGGAGATCAGGCCTTGTTAAACATCAGGCAATCCACACCGGAGAGAGACCCCATAAGTGCTTAGACTGTGGAAAATGTTTCAGATACAGATCAGTTCTTGATTCACATCAGAGAATCCACACAGGAGAGAAACCCTATAAGTGCTTAGACTGTGGGAAATGTTTCATACAGAGATCCACTCTTGTTTCACATCAGACAATCCATACAGGAGAGAAATCCCATAAATGCTTGAACTGTGGGAAAAGTTTCAAACGGAGATCAGGCCTTGTTAAACATGAGGCAATCCACACAGGAGAGAGACCTCATAAGTGCTTAGACTGTGGGAAAAGTTTCAGACACAGATCATTCCTTACTAGGCATCAGAGAATCCACACAGGAGAGAGACCCCATAAGTGCTTGGACTGTGGGAAAAGTTTTATAGAGCGATCAGACCTCATTAAACATGGGAGAAACCACACGGGAGAGAAACCCCATAAGTGCTTGGACTGTGGGAAAAGTTTCATAGAGAGATCTGCTCTTCTTTCACATCAGACAATCCATACAGGAGAGAGACCTTATAAATGCCTCAACTGCGGGAATGGTTTCCGTTGGAAGTCAGTCCTTATAATACATCAGAGAATCCACACAGGAGAGAAACCCCATAAGTGCTTAGACTGTGGGAAAAGTTTCACACAGAAATCAGTCCTTGTTAAACATGGGAGAATCCACACGGGAGAGAAATCCCATAAGTGCTTGGACTGTGGGAAAAGTTTCATAGAGAGATCTGCTCTTGTTTCACATCAGACAATCCATACAGGAGAGAGACCCCATAAGTGCTTGAACTGTGGGAAAAGTTTCCGTTGGAAGTCAGTCCTTATAACACATCAGGCAATCCATACAGGAGAAAGACCCCATAAGTGCTTGGACTGTGGGAAAAGTTTCAGGTGGCAGTCAGGCCTTATTAAACATCAGAGAATCCATACAGGAGAGAGACCCCATAAGTGCTTGGACTGTGGAAAAAGTTTCAGGTGGCAGTCAGACCTTGTTATACATCAGAGAATCCATACAGGAGAGAGACCCCATAAGTGCTTGGACTGTGGGAAAAGTTTCAGGTGGCAGTCAGGCCTTGTTATACATCAGAGAATCCATACAGGAGAGAGACCCCATAAGTGCTTGGACTGTGGGGAAAGTTTCAGGTGGCAGTCAGGCCTTGTTAAACATCAGAGAATCCATACAGGAGAGAGACCCCATAAGTGCTTGGACTATGGGAAGTTTCCCACAGAGATCACACCTCATTAAACATGGGAGACTCCACACAGTATCTAAACTTCTGTGACCCATGGCCAGAAAGGGGGAAGCAACTTGCAGGCTAATTGATCCAGATTCAACCTTTAGAGACATGCTTCGTAAGTGTGTAAATGGTATTTAGGGCCATTCCATGTTCTACAGGCTTCAGCTTTGAAATGTAAACTTGTATTCCTAAAGAATTGGAGGAAGTCGTCTTTGTTTACCTATATCTTGTTAGAGGTTAACAATGTAACCAAACGGTTCCTCTCTAGGGCTGTATTCTCTTAATTTGGAGATCAAACAGAAATATTAACATTTAGATAAAACTTGGGTGTAATAATGTCATTGTCTGCAGGTCTCTTTAAAGTTTGTGGGAAACAGTCTATGAACTCCTTACTGGATAATCACCTTATGTTAATCCATGTCGTTAATTGCCGGTGATGTTTAGGAAATACAAGGTTACTTCAAAAGCCTATTGTTCACCATAGGACTGCGTGCTGCCGAGAGGCTGCAAAAATCTGTATTAAAAACTCTTGGGACCTGATCCTTTTCTCTCAGATCTTCTTACGCTTTATTCGGGGGGAGTTTGAGTCGTAAGACTGAGATCTCCAGTCTCCTCTGGACTGCCCTGATATCGAACATTTGGACATTAGACTAGAACCTGATTAAATGATTCTAAAAAGTACTCCTCAATTCAATTCTAAAGCACCATCTCTGCGGTGAAACTGACCTAAGCACTCTATTAATGTCTGTATGTATAATGATCTTTTAACCAATACTCTCTCTTTTCTGCTTTTAATAAATTTGACTTTAGTTAATAAGAATTGGCTGTAAGCGTGTATTTGGGTAAGAACCGAAGTATTCATTAAGTTCTTGGGTAATGTATCCAATCCTTTGGGATTGGTAGAACTTTTTAGATGATGAACAAGATTTTCAGTAATCCTCATTATATTTAACGGGGCTGTCTGGGAGGGAGCCCAAGGCTGGGTTGCTTTAAGGCAGGCAGTGCGTGGGCCCAATCTGACAGCCAGATGCTTTTGAATGGAGCCTTGAAATTTTTTTATTTATCTATTATCATCATTACTGTTGGGTTTTTTTATTATAATTTTCTCTGGAGTGTGGACCTTGTCTATACCTTGACAAAGAAATTTTGACCTTGACCAAAATAGACTTGACTACCTGTGCTTTAATAGAACTGTGTTTTGGCTTCTGGGTAACCAGTAAGATGGGCATAGAAGGTGTTTTATTGCTGGCTTGGTGAATCTAACTATTGGAATATCCACCAGCTTGGGGGATTGTCTGCCCCGTTCTTTGCAGTTTGTCCTAACTGATCAAGGTCAGCGCTGGGTTCTGGGGAGGACACTGGGCGTTGAATGGTTGGGGCTGGTGGAGCTGGGAAGCAGGGGGAGCTGGGTGCTGGGGTATTGAGTGTTTGGGGATCATGGGATAAGAGGCGAGGGAGAGCACAGGGGTAGAGACGTGCTGCCTCTCCTCACTCATCCCCTTCTCCCTGTCCCCTCTGCATTCAGACAGGGCCACTGAGAGGGACTGATAACCACAGGACCCTTTGTGGGAGGCCTGGAGATCCCACCTTTGCCTTCGAGCGTCTGTCTATGCTAGGAAATGTGGTCGGGATTAGCCAGCGCATCTCTGTGACCTCTGCCAGGTTTCCTAGCGTAAGCTGTCCCTGAGCATCTACGTGTAAGGCTAAGATTTTGTCATGGGGCGGTGAGTTCTATGAGCCCTTGGTGCCCGGGCTCCAGCAATATTCAGGGCCTGGGGCCCGGCTCCACCAATATTTGGGGCCAGGTCTCTCCCCTGGCACCACCTGCCGCCCTCCCCCCCCCGTGTCTCTCGGCCCCCACTTGCTGCCCCCACGTTCCTCCCCTGGGCCCCGGAGGGTCCCTGCCTCTCCCCTGCAGCTCCATGCTGACTCTGTGTTGCTGGACTGGCTCCCCGGCATCAACTGCTGCCGCAGGGTCCTAGTGCCCCCCCCCCCGCCATGCACAAGCGGCAGGGCAGGCTGCTCTGCCCCTGCCCTTCTGCCTCGGACCCTTCTGTTTTCTGGCGGGACCCTTCACAAGCACAGGGGCCCCCGCTGCCCCCAGTCACCTCTCCTGCCCCATGCTGGGCAAGGGGCAGCCCCATCCCCCACCCCCAGTGAGACTACGGTGAGGGGCAGCGGCAGGGGAGGAGGCCACACGTGATGGCAGCCCCCCCCCCCCCCCCCCGACACCCACCACAGGGGAGGTGAGGGGGCTTCCTGGACCTGAGGGGCCCTAGGAGCACGTGCAGTGACAGTGGTGTGAGGTGAGTGTGCTGCAGGGGGGAAGATGGGGGTCCTTCCCCTGGAGCTCACTGCTGCCAGGGGCAGAGGGCTGGGGGGAGTCCTCCTCTCTGGCCCCAGCCCTGGGGCACCCTGCCTGCACCCCAAACTCATCCTCAGCCCTGCCCCACCCCAGAGCCCTCACCCCCCCCGCACCCCAACCCTGTGCCCTAGCCCTGAGCTCCTCCCACGCCCCAAACCCCTCATCCCCAGCCCCAGACAGAGCCCTCATCCCCCCACACTCCTACCCTCTGCCCCAGACCTGAGCCCCCTCCTGCATCATGAACCCCTCATCCCCAACCCCACCCTGCACCCATCACCCCACAGCCCTCACCCCTGCACCCCCTCCCTTCACACCCCTCCCATCCCCAAACTCTGTCCCAGAGCCTGCATCCCCACCCCCTTCCCACATACCCTCTCCTGCCCCCAAACTCCCTCCCAGAGCCTGCACCCCTCACCCCCTCCTGCACCCTCACCCCTTGCCCCAGCCCAGAGCCTGCACCCAAACTCTGTCCCAGAGCCTGCACCCCCACCCACTGCCCCAGCACAGAGCCTCCTCCTGCACCCAAACTCCATCCCAGAGCCTGCAACCCAGACCCCCTCCCCCATCCAAACTCCCTCCCAGAGCCCAACCTCTCACCCCTTCTGCACCCAAACTCCATCCCAGAGCCTGCACCTTGCACCCCTCCTGCACCCCAATCCCCTGCCCCAGCCCAGGGCCTGCACCCCAGACCTCCTCCCCCCACCCAAACTCACTCCCAGAGCCTTAGTCAGATGAGGGGTGGAGTTTGGGGGGGGGGGGGTTCTGGGCACCACCAAAATTTCTACAAACCTGCCACCCGTTTGTCATGGATATCGTTAGTAAAAGTCATGGACAAGTCACGGGCTCAGTGATCTAGGGGGCAGCTCTCAGCCACCACGAGGTGTGTGGGGACCCCACAGCTCCGAGCCAAAATGGGCTGAAGTCATGGAGGTCTCTGGAAGTCACAGCTTCCGTGATTTCTGTAATAAAATTGTGGCCTTACTTATGTGTTCTGACCCCCTCCCAATTAGCAGAGTGATTGTTAGTCCCTAAATTCCCCCTTTGGAGCCAGATTGTCTCATACCCAGATAGTCTCAGATTACTCCAGGCCCTGCTAAAAAGCATTTACTGTTTGTCCATTTTCTCCCTTATGGAGCAGAATTAACCAGATGCTAAAAAAATGGGGAGCAGGGACAGTAGCCGGTGGTGTTTTAGCTTCTGTGCTATTTGAGGATGATAGGGGTGAGTTTAAGGGATTCCCTCCTTCCCCCATCCCTCCACCCTCGACACAGCAGCCTCTGTCCCAGCAACGGAGAGTTTTAACCTTCTCCTCATTCTACCCCTCCATCTCTCAAGGTGTCACTTACCACCGTGTCCCTGGCTCTCTATGCTTAGGAATCACAGTTTCTATGTCTATGATCCTAAGTCAGACTCTGGAGGGCTGGAGAAGAAAGTGTCACAGACCTGGGAGTGGGTGGGGAAATCCCAATGAACCTCAAAGCAGAATTTGACATTTTAGATCAATGGAGGGAGGGATTGCTCAGTGGTTTGCTCATTGCCTTCTTAAACACAGAGTTGTGAGTTCAGTCCTTTTTAGGGAGCTGGGGCAGTACATGGTCCTGCTGTGAAGGCAGGGGACTGGACTCAACTCAACTCAATTGACCTTTCAAGGTCCTTTCCAGTTCTATGAGATAGGTATATCTCATAGCCCTGTTTCCATCTATTGGTAACATTGCTTCCTGGCTTTTTCTAGTCTTAGTGCAGATCATTTGTAGATGGGGCGGATATTTGTGTGTGTATAGTGTATCAGAGGGGTAGCCGTGTTAGTCTGGATCTGTAAAAAGCAACAGAGTGTCCTGTGTGTATAGTCTTTCTTTCTCTTTTCGTATAATGATGCTAAAACCTTTGCAACTAATACAACCAAATAATGAGGCAAAAAGTGAAGCTGGTTTTGCCACTGGATAAATGGATAACTTTATTTTCTGGATTTTTAATCTTGAAGGATTCTCTGAGAACATGAAAGTGTCTTATCGTCCACCCTAGATTGTGGGTTTTTCCCTCTTGGTGATGGCCGTTTGGTCACATGAATTGATATTAGTTGAGTTTGACAGGATGTAACTCAGATTTATTGAGGACTTCCCGAGACAAATGATCATTTGCCAGAATCGTCTTTTTTTAGATTTTATTTTATTTTAATCTTTATCTAACCCTTTGTCGTCAGATTTTTGTGTGTGGTTTGAACAATGACAGTGATCAGTATCTCTCAGCACAAATGCTGATGGTGCAAACTAGATCAAGACTCCGAGAGGCAGAGACTGAAACTTGGAATGAAGTTACTGCCTGATCCCTGCAGTGATGTGAGATACCGTTGGGAGGGGGTGAAGGTCGGACGTGGGGGGGGGGGATGAAAATGCTGAGTTTGCTCCTCAGAGCCAGACGGCTGAGGCTGAGAACTGTGAACTCGCTGCATCAGAGCCAGAGAGCAACGAGACTTGGCCTGTGAGTGTTGTGGGAAGCTGCCCCTGAACTCTAAAGGACCCCAAACAAGGATAGGGGGAGCGGGCAATGTTTCCATATTGCTGAGATGCCGAGGTTTGGCGCAGGCAAGAAGGGAGCCGGGGATGTCAACACACCTGGGCAGCCTTGAAGCCAGGCCGACCCCCATCACTGAGGCTAGATGGAGATGAGGAACCCGACAGCCCAGCTTGTCTCCGCCTGCCCCTCACCACAGTGTCCTGTGTTGGGATGACAGAGACTATCTTTGCCCCACTCACCCCACACTGCATCCCTCTTGTGACTAACCCCCTGTTCCCCATGTTCACCACTTGTGTATGGTTCTGATATATCGTGTACAATGTAGGCCTGTAAAAAGCAACAGAGGGTCCTGTGGCACCTTTAAGACTAACAGAAGTATTGGAGCATAAGCTTTCGTGGGTGAATGCCCACTTCATCAGACGCAAGTAATGGAAATTTCCAGAGGCAGGTATAAATCAGTATGGAGATAACGAGGTTAGTTCAGTCAGGGAGGGTGAGGTGCTCTGCTAGCAGTTGAGGTGTGAACACCAAGGGAGGAGAAACTGCTTCTGTAGTTGGATAGCCATTCACAGTCTTTGTTTAATCCTGGTCTGATGGTGTCAAATTTGCAAATGAAGTGGAGCTCAGCAGTTTCTCTTTGGAGTCTGGTCCTGAAGTTTTTTTGCTGTAAGATGGCTACCTTTACATCTGCTATTGTGTGGCCAGGGAGGTTGAAGTGTTCTCCTACAGGTTTTTGTGTACCACCATTCCTGATATCTGACTTGTGTCCATTTATCCTCTTGCGTAGTGACTGTCCAGTTTGGCCAATGTACATAGCAGAGGGGCATTGCTGGCACATGATGGCATATATAACATTGGTGGACGTGCAGGTGAATGAGCCGGTGATGTTGTAGCTGATCTGGTTAGGTCCTGTGATGGTGTTGCTGGTGTAGATATGTGGGCAGAGTTGGCATCGTGGTTTGTTGCATGGATTGGTTCCTGAGTTAGAGTTGTTATGGTGCGGTGCGTGGTTGCCCGGTGAGGGATCATTGGAAAACTCATGATCTGCCGTTGAAATGGGTGTGACACCAGTGCATGTAGAATGGTGAGATTTTACTGTATGTTTGTTACTAGGGTGACCATATCCCAGGTGCCCCCAAAACTGGGGGAGATGGGGAGCTATGAGTTAGAGGGGTTGTGGTGGGGGTATTCATAAGGTGAGGGCAGTGTCAGTCACTGTCACAGTGGCAAGGCGCTGGCACAAGCCCACAATGCAGTGACAGCTGTCAGTCAGCGCCTATCTGCAGGACCCCCCTCCTCAGGGCTGGGGTCTGGGTGGGCGGGATCTGGCAGCAATCAATCAATCAGCTGCAGGTATACAGGGGAATGGACCAATCAGCTGTGGGTGCAGGGCAAGAACCCAATTGGGTAGATGACCAATCAGGGGCTGTTTCTGAGCTACAGTGTGTCTGTTCTGCAAAACCCCTGGACATTTGCTGTTATGGGAAAAATCTCTTGGACAGAGAGAGCAGGCTAAAGAAAGAGGCTTTGTCTGGTAAATCCCAGACATATGGTAACCCTGTTTGTTACTGAAAGATGCCATAGTTCTGGAGAACACCCCCAGACTAGCTCCTCAGAGATGACAAAGGACTGGCCATCAGTGTTAGAAAACTCTTATCTGGCCATCCACCAATAGGAAGAAAGGGGTAAACAAAGACATTTACAATTCATCTGAAGGACGGTTTGGAGCTCACATATACTATGGAGTTGCCTGACTCCATGACCCAGCAAAGACCTTTCCAGTATAAAGGGTCAGAGTATAAGAAAGGGGGGGGAAGGCCTCTGGCCATCTCCCCTCCCCCATCTCTACTGCCGGCAGCAAGATCACTTGAAAGACAATAGGAGCAACACTGAGCTGGGGGAGTGGTCCTAGCTGGAAGGCTTTCCAGTGAGCATGGACTGCTGAAAGATTTTGGGTGAGAGAAATCCTTTTACTTGTAAGGGTACGTCAACACGCCAAACCTAAGTTGACCTATATTAGGTTGACTTACAGCAGAGGTGGGCAAACTTTTTGACCCGAGGGCCACATCTGGGTGGGGAAATTGCATGCAGGGCCATGAATGTAGGGCTGGGGCAGGGGGTTGGGGTGTGGGAGGGAGTGCGGGGTGTGGGTGCAGGAAGGGGCTCAAGGCAGGGGGTTGGGGTGCAGGTCAGATGCGGGGTACAGGAGGGGCGGAGTGCGGGAGGGGGCTCAAGGCAGGGGGTTGGGGTGCAGGAGGGGTGCAGAGTGTGGGAGAGGGCTCAGTGCAGGAGGGGTGCAGCAGGGGGCTCAAGGCAGGGGTTTGGGGTACAGGGTGCAGAAGGGGTTTGGAGTGTGGCTTCTCCCCCTCCCCGCACCATTCCCCTCCCAGTTTGACACCAGATCATTGATAACTACTCTGAGCACAGTCTTTCAACCAGTCGTGCACCCACCTTATAGTAATTTCATCTAGACCGATGAATTCCTTCCTACCGGTCAGAGGCTAACACTCTGGTCAGCCTCATTAGCAGGGCAGGCTGGCCAATGAAGGAGTCAGGAGTCCGTCCTCTGTGTGAGCTGGAGCTGCCTGCCAGAGAAGGGCAGAGCTAAGGCGAGAGGAGCAGCCGGAGCTGGGCTGGAGGCAGAAAGAAGCTGGACCTGGACCAGTCCTGAGCCGGATGTAGTGAGCAGCTGGGCAGTGCGTGGGGGAACCCTCGGCAGAAGGCCCAGCGCAGAGAGACGCCCCCAGCCAAGAGGCCTCGCAGGCCAGACTGGGAGGGGGATCATAACCCCGATAGGAGGAGGCTGACACTGGAAAGAAGGGCCCTGCTACCTAGAGCCTGAAGATACGTGGCCACTTTCAGAGCAAGTGTCCGACCCATCACATCCCTGCAGCACAGCGAGAGGCTGAGAAGAAGGCCCGGGATGTATGAGGAGCAGACTGTGAACTGCCCTGACATTCCAGAGACGCTGGTTGTGGTTCCCCCCCACAGAGCGGGGTGACGTGTCTTCCTTTCGCCTTTCGCCATTTTTGTCCTTAATTTTTTTAATTACTTGCTGTTTAATAAATTGTGTTTGTTCTGAACTCTATGCAATGCTGAGTGGCGACACCAGGGAAGTGTCCGGAGTGAAGAGAGCACCCCAGACTGGGGATACAGCACCCTAGCCTCTGTCCTGAGTGATCACAACAAGATTGGGGGGCGAGTCCCTCAGGAATCCTGGGTCCAGCATCGTCGGTGTTTCCGGGACTAGAGTGGAAGGGGAGCCCTTGAGGTCAGGCAGGCTCTGGGTGAAGGAAGTGGGTGCGAGGACTCAGCTCCTTTTGCTATTTGATTCCGTCGGGGTGGTGTATAAGCCAGGAATGTCCCCCGCAATGGTGGGACCCTTCCCCCGCTTATCACTGTGCATATATATTGGTTTGTCCTAAAGTTAATTAAGTATTTTAAGAAAAAGTGTCAGAGCGGCCACCAGCGAGAGTTGCTGGCCACACTCTGAGGCCACCAAAAATTTGGTCGTGAGAACCCCTGGGCTAGACACTCATAATGGGCCCTTTTGACCTAGAGCCTGTTAGTCTAACAAGAGCCGGACACAGAGATGCTGCAGCGCGGTGGGTTGATCGCTAGGACCCAGGAGCANACCCTGTACCATGCCGTCTTCACCCCAACCCCTGCTCTGTGCGTTCCCCCTCACCCCAGTCCCTGCATTCCCCTCTTGCACCCCAACCCCTGCTCTGTGCGTTCCCCCTTCACCCCAACCCCTGCACTCCCCTCCTGTGCCCCTAACCATGGCCGGCTCCAGGCACAAGCTTGGCAAGCTGGTGCTTGGGGCGGCCACTCCGGAGAGGGGCAGCAGGTCCAGCTATTCGGCGGCAATTCGGCGGACGGTTCCTCACTCCCGTTAGGAGCGAAGGACCTTCTGCCGAACTGTCGCCGCAGATCGCAATAGCGACTTTTTTTTTTTTGGCTGCTTGGGGCAGCCAAAACCCTGGAGCCGGCCTTGCCCCTAACTCCTGTACAATGCCACCTTCACCACAATCCCTGCACTGTGCTTGTACCCTTCACCCCAAGCCCTTCGCTCTTTTGAACCGCTAACCCCTGCAGTTTTCCCCCTCCATCCCAATGCCTGTACCCCTCCTACACCCCTAACCCCTGCTCTGTGCGTGCCCCCTCACCCCAGTCCCTGCATTCCCCTCTTCCACCCCAGCCCCTGCCCTGTGAGTCTCCACTTATGCTCAGGGATAGCTCAGTGATTTGAGCATTAGTCTGCTAAACCCAGGCTTGTGAGTTCAATCCTTGAGGGGGCCATTTAGGGATGGGAGGAAGGGGGGTTGGTCCTGCTTTGAGCAGGGGGTTGGACTAGCTGACCTCCTGTTGTCCCTTCCAACCCTGATCTTCTGTGATTCTAACCCTACATTCCCCCTTCTGCACCCACGTGGGGGTGCCTAAGGCCGCTGGCATTGCTGCTGGCTGCCTGGCTGGACTGCTGCTTCTCCACCCTGTGCACCCCTAGGGGGCTGTGGGGCGGGGGAGTCAGGAGCCCCGTCAGGTGTCACTGCATCCAGGTCACTTTCCCCAGAGGGCAGAAGAGCAACAGCTGCTGTTGCCTCATAGACAGCCCAGGCGGGAAGTAACCTGGGTGCAGGGAGCCCTGGTGTTATGTTGGGGGGGGGGGGAAGTGTGTGTGTGGCTGAAGTCCTGTTCAGACACAAGCAGCTGCCAGCAGCTCCAGCCCCAGAGAGGCTGCAGCACCCACAGATTCCCCCTGTTCCATCACCCCAGCTCACTGGAGACCAGTACCCAGACAGGAGGAGCTCCCAGTCCAGAGTGCCCAGGGGGTCCGGGGGGGGGGGGGGGCAGGAGCAGTAGAGCAGGGGAGGGGTGGGGCACCCCTGCTCCAGATGAATCACCTGGCTCAGCTCTTCCTCCAACAGCCCCCTGCAGCCGGGGTCTCTCCCCCGTCCAGACACTGCTGCTCGCCTGCCTGCCCCCTACCTCAGCCCAGCCAGATCTCAGCAGGACAGGTGGGAATCAGGCAAACCCAGCGCAGGGTGTCCTCTTCAGGAGTGGCCCTAGATTAGCTGCCAGCAACTGGCGCCCTAGGCAAACCATGCAATCGGCTTTTGGTTAACTGGGAAACATTTTGCCCCTTTTTTCCTTTTAATGTTTTTTAAGCAGGTTTTTTTTTTTAAACCGAGGCTTAATTATTCGCTTTGTCCGTCCATCCATCTGTCCAACCAATGTTTCTGAGATCAGATAAAACAAGACATGAAATTTTCAGAATAGATACATAATACACAACAGCTAGATGATATTTCAGTCCAATTTCAAATAAAAATGCATTAAAAATGTTAATTATAATTTTTATTATTACAAATCCAAAATTATCCATGATGCTATCCTGCTTTAACTGCCATTACCACCACATCCAATATAGAAAGAAATAAGAAAACTCTTCAAGGAACGTTAACCTGTATTTACAAAACACTCCGAATAAAAAACACTCTGTGCTCTTAAAACATGACTTTTCTTGCTTTAAGTTTTTCAAATTCAGTCACTGGTTCTTTAGGTCCAGTTTTCCAGCTATTTCGTGCTCTATTAACATTGTGGCAAGTCCAACAAGTCTCTCTTGCACCATTGTTGAATGCAGATATGTTTTTATCAGTTTTAAGTTTGAGAAGCTACGCTCCCCACTAGCTACAGAAAGTGGCAAACTTAAAAGAATGCATAGAGCTATAAAAATGATTGGAAAACTGTGAGTTTATTTTCACAAACAAACTTCAGTACTTCTTCAGGAGTGGAATGTTTCTAAACTCGTCTTGAAAAAGTCTGAAGCTCCCTACACAAATCTGTAGCATCAATGTCTTTTGAATTTTCACGAGTCAACGCCGACTCCAGTTTTATACAAAATTATCTTATCTGTTTTGCTGTTTTCTTTTGCAAGCTGTGGATATCACATAGAAATCCAAATACAGACTCTAGCTGCTGCATCTGTTGAAATCTTTCGTTAACCGAGTGAATAGCACTATCAAGGACTGTGAAGTAGAAATTCACTTTGAACCTTTGTTTTCGGTTCTGAATAAGTGTGTCTTGTCCTTCATACAAAAACTTCTGTTTCTTTTGGCAAATCCAAACTGGCTCTGGTTCAGATTCTATCGGAAAGTCTATTTCTTCTGCAAGCTCGAGAGAATCTACCAGTGTTCTTTCAACCCTTCATCACTTCTGAATTCCTCCAGAATATTTTTAGTTTTCTGCAGTTTTTGAATAGTAAAATATATGTTCAAGTTCTTTTCCTGAAGCTGCTTACTTGCGAGGTTAATCTCGGAAAGGATATTATACCACAAAATGAGTAAAGTCACAAATATGAACTTGGAAAGGCCATTTGCAAGAGCTTCTGCATCTGAACGTGCCGTATTGCCAGATGATCCAGTAAAGGTAGTGTCATCAGAAATTTCAATTAGGGCATCATAAATATTTCCAAGTTCATAGCGAAGCGGCTTCAAAGCATCGATGTGATTCTCCCATCTTGTCTGACTAAGTGGATTCACAGTTAGAGAATTCACATGGCAAGTCAGAATCTCCCAACGGCGTGTTGAGCCTGAGAAAAACACATAAACACATTGCACCAGGTCAAAGAAACTGCTTGCCACTGTCACAGAGTGTGGGGAAGTCTGGGCTCTTCACCCCCACTTCCTGTGATTTACCATGACTCTCAGCCAGCCAGAAAAATGGAAGGTTTATTGGACGACAGGAATACAGTCCCAAACAGAGCTTGTAGGTACAACCAGGACCCCTCAGTCAAGTCCTTCTGGGGGGCAGGGAGCTTAGACCCCAGTCCTGGAGTTCCCTCCGTTTCCGCAGCCAGCTCCAAACTGAAACCTCCTCCAGAAGTTTCACCCAGCCTCCCCCCAGCTCCTCCGCCAGCCTTTGTCCAGTTTCCCGGGCAGAAGGTGTCACCTGGCCCCAACCCCCCTCCTGGGTTCAGGTTACATGCTCAGGTATCATCTCTCAAGTGAAGTCACACCCTATTATCCCATCACCAATGCAGATGGTCAGAGCCGGATTTAGCAAGAGCGGGGCCCGATTCCTGGGGGTGGGCCACGCTCCACCCGGGGTTGCGGAGCTTGGGTCCGGGCTGGAGCCGCTGGGGCTGGGTCCAGGGGTGCTCAGCTGGCACCGGGCCGGGCGCAGGCCGGCGCACTCGGCCGGGACCGGAGCCGCTTGGGCCGGGGCTGCTCGGCCAGCGCCGGGGCCGGGCCAGAGCTGCGGGGCCAGGCAGGCGCGCTTGGCCGGAACCAGGGCTGGCACTCCGTGGCCCGAGCCGACCAGGAGCCACTCGGGCCAGGGACGGGGGTGCTCGGCTGGCGCCGGGCTGGAGCTGCGGGGCCGGGCTGGCGCGCTCGGCCGGAACCGGGGCCGCCACCCCGGGATCTGAGCCAACCCGGCTCAGAGCCACTCGGACCGGGGCCGGGGGTGCTCGGCCAGGGCCGGAGGGAGCCGCTTGGCTGGGGCCGGACTGGGCCGCACCTCCCTGGATCCCTCCTCGTGCCCCCCCTCAGCTTACCTGCTGCTGCCTGCCCCTGCTTGTTTTCAGACTTCCCGCGAACATCTGATTTGCGGGAAGCAGGGCGGGGGGAGGAGCAGGGGGCGGAGCGTTCAGGGGAGGGGAGGGGAGGAGGGGGAAGTGAGCTGGGGGCGGGGTGGACAGCTGCGGGGCCCGATTCAGCGGAATCGGCTGAATCAGCCTAAAGCCGGCCCTGCAGACAGTCCCAACAAAACTCCCCCGCAACGCTCCCTGGTCAATCTGCCCCACTCCCTACTCCGTCACAGCCTCCAAATAACATCTATCAGCTTCATGGACAACTAATTCAGAGAATGCGCACTGCAAGGAACGAAAAAGGCCCTAGAATTGATTTCCATCAATCAATTTACATCCAACCAAGCACGTGCTTGGGGCGGCACCTGGTAAGGGGTGGCCAATCTTGGGGTGGCGGGGGGCAGTGCGGCGTGGCACTCGGCGGGGGGGGGTTCCGGCGGCGAAGTGCTCGGCGGAGGGTGTTCGGCGGCGTGGCGCTCCACTGGGAGGGGTTCGGCAGCGCAGCGCTCGGCGGGGGGGTGTTTGGCGGCACGGCGCTCAGCGGGGGGTGTTTGGCGGTGTTTGCGTGGGGGGGCTTCAGCAGTGCAGCGCTCCATGGGGGGCGGAGGTGTTCGGCAGTGCAGCGCTCGGCGGGGGGTGTTCGGCGGCACAGCACTCGGCGGGGAGTGTTCGGCGGCGTTCCAGGTGGGGGGGTTCGGCGGCACGGCGGGGGGCGGGGGGGCGCTTTTTTTTGCTGCTTGGGGCGGCAAAAACGTTAGAGCCGGCCCTGATCATTCTCCTGTGTACACCATTGTCTTTACCCTTCATATTACTCCCATTATCATAGCCTTGGCTATGTAAGTTTTCAACAGATATTGACATTGTTTCAAGCTCTTGTAGAATAGTTTCAGTCATAAATGCTCCAGTTGTCTCCTTCAGTGGTACGAAACCCAAAAAATGTTCCTTTATGAGCCCTTCAACACTATCTTCATCTGCAGACTTTTCCATAGCCACAAAACAAATGATCATCGTCATTTGTCCAACATGACTCACGGGGTGTACAGTCCAGTATTATTGAAAAGTATTTCGCAGAATGGGCAGCTTCTACAATTTTCTTTTTAATGGTATTTGCTAGGACTTGAATCAGTTCACTCTGCATATTTTTTCCTAAGTAATGAACCTATGTTTCATGAGCAGTTATTTTACGTAGATGCTCCTTCATGATTGGATCAAACAAAACTAGGTATTCAACAAATTTTAGTTTCCATTACCTAGAGCGTATAATTTTTCATTTCTACCGCGGCCACGGAATGCTAAATTTTACCCACCGAGAACTCTCACTAAAGCAATCAGATGCTCTTATATTTGTTGCCAATATTCTTATTTTTCCTTGATCACATGTAAATTTTCTTCATCAATAGTTTTTCCTTTTCTCAATCGTAATTCAAGTTCTTTCCGATTTTGAAAACATTCCAAATGTTCTGTACTTCTTTCATGTGAGGAGAGAATTGAAGATATGTTTTTCCAGTCCTTCGAACCATTTTCAGTAAGTGATGTACCAATTGCTTGATTTGCAAACAACTTGCAGCAAAAGCAAAACACAGAGTCCTTCGACACTGAATATTGTAACCAGTTTTGATGAATTTCTTCCGCATTAATGAGTTTCCTCTTCTAATGCTGAGCAGAGAATTTTCTTTTATTTCCATCCTTAGGGAAAGGAAATTCATGAACTTGTTCGGGTCCATGTTCCAAAAGAATTTGCCGCAGACTGTCATCACATCTGGGCCATGAAGCTGGGTCCCCATATTGTAACTTGTTTGTAACTTCCTCATCTTTTCTTCCTTCTACTTCATTTACTTCAATTTCTGCATGTCTCTCTGAAGGTGAATAAATTTTCTCCACTTTCATATCAGTCTGATGCTGTGAACTGCCTTCATCTAGAAGTAAATTTCCATCATCTTGAGTTTCCAAACTGCTTTTTTGTGGATGTGAGCTACCCTCATCTCGAAGTAATATACCTTCATCTTGATGTTCCAAACTGCTTCCATGCGGATGTGAGCTAATCTCCTCTCCAAGTAAAAGTCCTTCATCTGGATGCTATGAATTGCTTCCATCTTTATTTGGATTAAAGAGAAGATATTTCAGGAAGGATCCCTGCTGTTTTGCTTGGTCCTTTTCTTTCTCAGCCTTTCGTTTACGATACTCAGCTCCTGAGGGTTTTCTTTTTCCTCTTTTTGTCACGGGGCATTTGAATATTGTTATGTACTGTGCTCCCGACTGCAAGCATTATAGCATTAAGGATGGCTGACACACCCACCACATGGTTGGTGATTTAAACCACATTGCAGCCATCCCAACACTTCTTTTCACCGTTTAAAGGTTCAGTGATTAGTAAAAACAAGGAGTCTGGTGGCACCTTAAAGACTAACAGATTTATTTGGGCATAAGCTTTCGTGGGTAAAAACCTCACTTCTTCAGATGCATCTGAATTGTAGATACAGACTAACACGGCTACCCCCGATAAGTGATTAGTAACATACACTCACTCACCTATTAAAACAGTTAGTTATAGCGTTTACACGGAAACAAAATGACCTTTTTCGATGTTATAACCCGACACCGGTTGTTTGGAAAGTAATCCCCTTCCTCACGGTTACCCACTTGAGGTGTGACGTCATCACTTTCATAGTCTATTAAGCATTAATGCTGTTACTTTTTTTTATGAACCTTATTTATTACATGTGAACCAGTTATAACAAAGAAAAGTTCATAATTATACAGCCCGAGAATAACGCTAAGGTTTAATAACGTTTAAAGATACTCACCTTTTGGATTTATAACGCTGAAAGACGTTATTCTTTATTCTTTGGCACCAGAAAACACAATTTTCCACAGTATTCGCTCGATTCTTAACCATCTACCTGCGACGTGTGTTAAAATGACCGTTTGACATGTACCAACTGGCGATATCTCCGCTCTATATGAATTTCCGGCTATGCGACCTTGATGTATATTCAAGTTAGGTGTCACTAGCACTGCAGCTCTTGCTGCTGATGGATGTGTTTCATTGTGGCTGAGTTATTGCTTATCAAAATTGCGGAGTGGGTCATCTTGACCCTATGTCGCAAATTGAAAAAGGATATCGCTAAAATTTTCTTTCTTTTTGCAGTAAATCAAATATTTGACATATTAATAAATTATCAGAAATGTAGAGAAAATAATTATAATTCATATTTCCTCCATACACGCACAGGAATTGAAATAATGACATCTTTGTTATTTTATTTGTATTTTTTTTCATCTTTTTCCTTTTTTTTCCTATTTTTTTTTTTAATTTGATTTTTTCCCTCGAATTTGGTGCCGCATTTAACTTGGCACCCTAGGCGACCACCTAGTTCACCTTTATGGACGGCCCGCCCCTGGTCCTCTTTGGTGGGCCGCCTGCCCATACTGTCCACTCCAAAGACCGCCCTGAACCCTGTCCCAGATTCTGCCCCTTGGAGCTCCACCTCCTCTGCGTTTGAGTGGTGTGATGTTCTGATTAAAATATGCATATAGATCACTGTTGCAACCATTGTTATATATTTGCCACAAATCTTCTACAACGTGTGGCATGTGAGATGTCTATGGAAAGGTTACCATTTCCTGAATACAATTATGCTATTTGTATGCATGTATAATTTCTCTATCTGAAGGTATAAATGTTAGCCAGGCACCTGTATTTCAAATGTTGGCCCCTGTGGTAAGACCCATGAGGTATTTAGCCAGCACATTGTGAAAGGACTATTCAAGTTGAATGGTCCATCAAGGTACACTTAGCTCACAAGGAAGACACCCAGCTGCACCTAATGGACTTTCCTGTGAACGTTCAAACTGGAGTGTGGGTAATAGCTTCTGTTGTGATTAAGCAAAATTATGCACGGACGTGTGACTCCATACTCCATCTTTACCTGTCACATTCCACAGTAAGAACACTGGGATTCCCTCCACATGGCACCTCCATCTGGCCTCTTTCCTGCTCCGGACTCTTTCCTGCTCAAACCTCTGGACTATGCACTTATACGAAGGGGAGCGTTCTAACCGGAGAATGGAGGACCTTCCAAAGATTTGGAAGCAACCAGAGACTTGACTTAAGCCAGTGGTTTATTCCATCACTGCTACAAACCCAAACCAAGAACTTTGCAATTATTGTATGTATTTGATTCCTTTAACCAATTTTAACCCTCACCTTTTTCTTTCTTTCTTTTTCTTTCCAGGGCCATCCCTAGTGGGATATGGGGCCTGGGACAACCCTCCCCTCATCTCCATCCCAGGCCCTGCCACTACCTCACCTCTTCCCACCTCTGCTCCGTCCCCTCCCTGCCCTCTTCCACACCTTCCCCCAAACCCCTTCCCCCGAGCGATGTGGCTGGTAGCCTGGGGAGCGGAGCGGGCTGGGGCCAGTTCGTTCCATTTCCCACCGCCGCCAGTGAGTGCGGGAGTGGGCCCCACCTCTGCTGCCAGCACCGGCCTCCCGCTAATCCCCCAGCCTTTCCTGGGCCTGCCTTTCTTTCTTTCTTTCTTTCTTTCTTTCTTTCTTTCTTTCTTTCTTTCTTTCTATAAATAAACCTTTAGATTTTATATACTAAAGAATTGGCAACAGTGTGATATTTTGGTAAGATCTGAGTGTGTGGCGGGTCCTTTGGGCTCAGAAGAACCTGTTATTTGAGGAGACAGGTTTTAAAGAACCACTCA
>NC_048311.1:39701977-39714376 GCF_013100865.1 Trachemys scripta elegans | reverse complement strand
GGGTTGGGAGTTCTGGGGGGGGGCTGTCAGGGGGTGGGGAGTGGTTGGATGGGGCGTGGGAGTCCCAGGGGTCTGTCTGGGGGTGGGGGTGTGGATAAAGGTTGGGGCAGTCAGGGGACAAGAGGCAGGGAGGCTTAGATAGTCCTGGGGGGCAGTTAGGGGCAGGGGTCCCAGGAGGGGGTAGTCAGGGGACAAGGAACAGGGGGAGGGTTGGGAGGTCAGGGGGGGCGGGAAGTGGGAGGGGCAGGGGCGGGGCTAGGGCGGGGCTTCTCCCGTCCTCTTTTTTGCTCGCTGAAATATGGTAACCCTACACAGTGGGAGCTGGCGGGTTTTGAATAGGAAACTTCCCTGTAGGAATGTGCTACCTGCACCAGTTGCTGATCTGTAACTGGTTTATAAGAAACGGCTATTGTAAAAAATCTGCTCTCTGATGTAGCAAATGACTACAGATCGCAGTTTGTCCCCTGCACTCTTTGCTTGTTCCCTGAACTCATGGCAGGACTAAGTATTATCTAGACCATTCCTGGCAGGTGTTTGTCAGCTACAGTTTGTCAATTTTTGCCCCCAGCTCAGATCCTGGCCACCCCACTCCTCTGATTTCCCCCTTTGTCCCTTTTTAACCCCTGTAAAAAGCACTCAGCACAATCTTTCGCTTAGTAAGGGCAGGATGAAGGGCAGTGGCTTCAGCAGATATTACTGAGCATGCTCAGTTCTCCATAAGTAGCACATACCTACAGGGAGCAGTTTTCTGTACTGCACCTGTAGGAGAGTTAATTAATCCACCCCAATGGGCGATAGCAGCTATGTCCATGGGAGAAGCTAAAACAAATAAATGCCAATTGACTCTCCTTTGGCAGGAGGCAGGCAAATGGGAAATGCCAGCCAGAGGGGATTTTCCTGCCAGGTAGGATTTCCAACTCTCCCGGGCCAGGCACCATTGCCACAAAGGGCGTCCGGTCCAGGAGAGTTGGCAACCCTAGTGGCAGATGAAAAATTTTCCCCAAAGGCCCTAAAAGAGGCTAAAAAGCTGAAGAATGATTAGTTCTGGTCTGAGCATGGGCAGCAGGTATAGCAGGCCAGGAGAAAGGAGGCTGAGGCCTTGGCTTCACTTGCGAGTTGCAGCGCTGTAAAGCCGCCCCCAGCGCTGTAACTCACTCCCCGTCCACACTGGCAAGGCATTTGCAGCGCTGTATCTCCGTGGTTGCAGCGCTGCATGTACTCCACCTCCCCGAGAGGAATAGCGAATATTGCGCTGCCGCTGCAGTGCTGCGGCACCAGTGTGACCACCCAATGCGCTGTGACTGGCCTCCAGAAGAATTCGGCAGTATCCCACAATGCCTCTTCTAGCCACTCTGGTCATCAGTTCAAACTCTACTGCCCTGGCCTCAGATAACCAACCATGTGACCCACCCTTTACATTCCCCGGGAATTTTAAAAATCCCCTTCCTGTTTGCTCAACCCAGCGTGGTGTGGAGTGCTATCAGTGAAACTTTCCAGGTGACCATGCCTCCACGTGCCAAGCGAGCCCCAGCATGGAGCAATGGCAAGTTGCTGGACCTCATCAGTGTTTGGGGGGAGGAAGCTGTCCAGTCCCAGCTGCGCTCCAGCCGTAGGAATTACGATACCTTTGGGAAAAGTATCAAAGGACATGATGGAAAGGGGCCATGACCTTGACGCCCTGCAGTGCAGGATTAAAGTGAAGGAGCTGCGGAGTGCCTACCGCAAAACCCACGACGCAAACGGCCGCTTGGGTGCTCCCCCCGTGACCTGCCAATTCTACAAAGAGCTGGATGTGATACTAGGGATTAACCCCACCTTCACTCCGAGCACCACCATGGACACTTCAGAGCAGGGGGGAGAGGAGGAGGAAAACAGGAGTGATGGTGGTGGGCTGGATGGAGACACCCCGGAATCCCTGGAGGCATGCAGCCAGGAGCTCTTCTCGAGCCAGGAGGAAGGTAGCCAGTCACAGCGGCCGGTACTTGGTGGAGGACAAACAGAAGAGCAGGTTCCCGGTAAGTGGGTTTTTTGTTTGGGAAGGAGTTTTTTCGGTGCGGGCTCTTTGGGAGAGGAGGGTTAGGTATGCATGCCAAGATGCAGAATAGTGCATTGATGTGGTTTATCATATCACGGTAATCAGCATCGATAATCTCCTCAAATGTCTCATCCAGAACGTGTGCAATGCGCTTGGAGAGCCACCGTGGTCCTTGTCCCGGTCAGGTTAACGTGTCCGCGCCACTGTGCCGCGAGGGGCGGGGGTCCATTGCTGCACACAGGCAAACTGCATGTGGGCCAGGGCGGAAGATACATTGCAGTAGAAGACCCTCCCTTGCTTCCCAGGTCACCCTCAGCAGCGAGATATCCTCCAGGACGAACTCCTGTGGAAAATGTTGGGACAGTGTTCAGTGTAGGTGCCCCCTGAAGCTGCTGGCTCTCCCCAAGGCACAGACACCCAGAGGACAGTGCAGCCCAGCCCTGAAACAATCAGTCCCCCTTACTCACCATTTTGAGGCTCCCGTGGGATATATGTGCTCTGTTTCGGACGGGAAAATTATGTTATTGTGTAGAGCCTGTGTGTTTTCTACTCCTTAAGTGTGGGGGGAATCACTCCTCTGTCTGGTATAAACAATGCTGCCTCTGTTAAATGTTGCATTTTGCCTATACAGCTGCATCAACCTTGAGACCTCAGCCGTCCCTCTTATCGCCTGCTCAGAGACTGCAAAGACTCAGGAAGAGACCGCGAAAAAGCAAAGAAGACATGCTGCAAGAAGTGATGTGGCAATCTATTAAACCAATCTATTAAAGAGAATGAGAAAGCACAGAACTGGAGGAAGAGAGAAAGCAGAATCCACCAGGAAAACACAGAGAACCGGCGGCAAAGCACTGATAGGCTCATAAGCATCCTGGAGCACCAAGCAGATGCTATCCAGGAGCTGGTAGCCATGCAGAAAGAGGAGCAGTACCGCAAACGCTAACCCCCGCCCCCCACAGCCCTTGTCCCAAAACTCTTTCCGTTGTGCCCCACTGTCACCTCAAACCCACTTTCCCCAACTTCCGTGTTCTTCACGCCACCCGCTGCCTCCAACACCAGTATCTTCACCACCCAACCCTGAAAACCACGACCCTTACCCTGTGTACTCAACCCCCATCACCATGCAGTATAGCTATCCTGAAGTGCAGCACTCACTGCACAGCACACCAGACAGGACATACGCGAATCTGTGATTGTACCGTTCCCCATTCCACCCCCTTGTTTCTTTTCAATAAATGGATTTTTTGGCTTTGAAAACATTCTTTATTATTGCATTAAGTAAAAGACTCCTTAGCCCAGGAAATAAACAGGCACTGCAAGTCTGCTTGTCTGCTTAGCAGACACTGATTCCTAAAGATTGGAACTACTGCACTTCACTCCCATGCAGGGCACCAGATATCACTGCTGGTTTTCAGCCTCAAATTGCTCCCTTAAGGCATCCCTAATCCTTGCAGCCCCGCACTGGGCCCCTGTAATAGCCCTGCTCTCTGCCTGTGCAAATTCAGCCTCCAGGTGTTGAACCTTGGAGGTCCATGCCTGAGTGAAGCTTTCACCCTTCCCTTCACAAATATTATGGAGGGCACAGCACGCAGGTATAACCACGGGGATGCTGTTTTCTGCCAAGTCCAGCTTCCCATACAGAGATCGCCAGCGGCCCTTTAAACGGACAAAGGCACACTCCACACTCATTCGGCACCGGCTCAGCCTGTAGTTGAACCATTCCTTGCTGCTGTCAAGGCTCCCTGTGTAGGGTTTCATGAGCCATGGCATTAACGGGTAAGCGGGATCTCCAAGGATCACAATGGGCATTTCAACTTCCCCTACCGTGACCTTCCGCTCTGGGAAAAAAGTCCCGGCCTGCATCTTCCTGAACAGCCAAGTGTTCCAAAAGATGAGTGCGTCATGCACCTTTCCGGGCCAGCCTGTGTTAATGTCAATGAAACGCCCACGGTGATCCACAAGCGCCTGGAGAACCATAGAGAAATACCCCTTCCGATTAATGTACTCGGATTCTAGGTGGGATGGTGCCAGAATAGGAATGTGCGTCCTATCTATCGCCCCTCCACAGTTAGGGAACCCCATTTGTACAAAGCAATCCACTATGTCCTGCACGTTACGGTTCTTCTGAGTAGGATACGATTAATGGCCTTGCAAACTTGCATCAACACGATTCCAACGGTCGACTTTCCCACTCCACACTGGTTTGCGACCGACCGGTAGCAGTCTGGAGTTGCCAGCTTCCAGACTGCAATAGCCACCTGCTTCTCCACTGGCAGGGCGGCTCTCAATCTCATGTCCTTCCGCCGCAGGGTGGGGGCGAGCTCCTCACACAGTCCCATGAAAGTGGCTTTTCTCATCCGAAAGTTCTGCAGCCACTGCTCGTCATCCCAGACTTCCATGATGATGTGATCCCACCATTCGGTCTTGTTTCCCAAGCCCGAAAGTGGTGTTCCACGGTGCTGAGCATGTCTGTGAATGCCACAAGCAATTTTGTGTCGTACGCATTACGCGGCTTGATAGCATCGTCGGACTCCTCACTCTCACTGTCACTTTGGATCTTAAGGAATAGTTCGACAGCCAAATGTGACGTGCAGGCGAGACTAGTCAGTATACGCCTCAGCAGTTTGGACTCCATTTCCCACAGACAAATTGTGCTGCACAGAAACCGTTGAAAGATGGCGCCAAAGGTGGATGGAAGCAAAGGGACTTCTGGGATGCGAAGCGATGCATCACGGGGCATTGGGACAGGACCCAGAATGCCCCGCACCCACGCCCCCTTCCCATAACCCACGGCACCAGAATGGGAAGAGGTGCTCTGTGGGATAGCTGCCCATAATGCACAGCTCCCAAAAGCGCTGCAATTGCCGCAAATGTGTCCATGACAGTGCGCTGGGCAGCTGCCAGTGTGGACAGACTGCAGCGCTTTCCCTACTCAGCTGCATGAAGTCAGGTTTAACTCACAGCGCTGCACAGCTGCAAGTGTAGCCAAGGCCTAAGCAATGGTGGTTGAAACATGAAGGGACATACGAATCTTTAGCGCATCTGGCATGTAAATATCTTGCGACTCCAGCTGCAACAGTGTCATAAGATTGCCTCTTCTCACTTGCAGCATTACCTCCTGCAAATGGAAACAAACTTGTTTGTCTAAGCAATTGGCAGAAAAAGAAGTAGCACTAAGTGGACTTCTAGACTCTAAAGTTTTAATTGCTTTATTTTTGAGTGCACTTATATAACAAAAATAATCTATGTTTCTAAGTTACACTTTCATGATAAAGAGATTGCACTACAGCAAATTGAAAAATACTATTTTTGCTTTTCATGTTTACAGTACTAATATTTGTGATCAGAAATAATATAAAGTGAGCACTGTGGACTTTCTATTCTTAGTTGTCATAGAAATCAATATATATGAAAATGTAGAAAAACATCCAAAAACATTTATCAAATTTCAATTGGTATTCTATTATTTAACAATGTGATCCATCGAGATTAATTTTTCTACCCACAATTAATTTTTTTGAGTTAATCGTGATTAATCAACAGCACTATCTTCTTCCATGTTTTTAACAATACATGTTTACATTTCAAAGTTCTACTATCTATTACTTGGAATGACCCCAAATACCATTTAAACACTTTTCTAACATATCTCTAAAGGTTGACTCTGGGTCAAATAGCCTGCAAGTTTCTTAACTTTTTTGGGCCAGGTTGTAGGGCTGAAGAATGAAATCACCCTTTAAATAAATTATACCTATATAATATGGCTCTGTATACTTGCAATGAAATTACTGTAATGAAACCACCTTTTATTAATAATGAAATTGTCTTTTTATAAATGAAACAGTGTTAATCACCTTTGGACAAATTATGTGTTAGTAGCTTACTAAGAATTGCTTTGGAAGAATCTGTTACTATAACTCTTTTCTTTTTAATACATTGTAACTAAAGTGTCTTCATATTGTAACTAAAACCGCCATCTTAAACCACTGATACATTATAATTAAAGCAACACCATATTGTAACTGAAACTCTGTTTAATGTTAGGTGTGTCTGTTTCATTTAAAAGTGTGAATGTGGGTGTGTGATGGGATCAGTCCCTGATGCCAGCACATCTGAAAGAGCAACTGCCAGCACTACCCTGATGGCTGAAGAACAATATGGGTGAAACTTGCAAAAGAACCCACCCAAGAGAAAGAAAAACAAAAGCCCCATCAAGAAAAAGATCAAAGTCACATCTGCCATTAACTGATGACTCATGGTCATACAGTGTCTAGGAGCAGTGGGACAGGACAGGATCTATGGATAGAAACATATAAAAAGATGGGTGCAAAACCATAGGGTTCAGTTCTTCTTCCCGTTCTACGATCATCCTCCAGGAGCATCGGTGCACACCGACAGGACTCGGCTCCCCTCCTCGTGACTAGACCTCCTGGCCAGTGGACTAGTAAGAGCAACTGAGGCTGGTAGTTATATTCCATCTGTAGAACTGTGTGTGTGTGTGTATGTGGTGAACAATCTTAGCTAGGAATAGAAACTGAATTACTTATCTTTTACTCCTATTAAGAATTCTCTGTGTTCACAGTAAACGTGGCATATTGTCTTCTCCCTCAAACAAAACTCTGCTAGTTCTATTTCTAGAGGTGCACCAAGGTGTCACAGAAGTTGGATAGTGTGTGAATTCGTTAGTGTTTAATGAGGTGTGATCTTATTGTGCAACTTTTGCCACAGTCCAAGTACTTATGGAGTCTTGCTCTTCTGTGGATTTTCTCATGTAAAAGGAGGACTGATTGGTTTATGAAATGGTTCCCAAAGTCTAAGCACTTATGGGGTCTCTCTCCTCTGTGGATTGCTGGATGGCTAACAAGGTCTGACCTCCATATAAAACTCTTTCCACAGGCTAAGCAGTTATGGGGTCTCTCCCCTGGGTGTATTCTCTGATGTAAAACAAGATCGGACATCTATTTGAAATGTTTTTCCATAGTCTAAGCACTATGTGTGTTTTGCCAGATGTTTAGAAGGGCTGATCTGTGTCTGAAACCTTTCCCAGAGTCCAAGCACTTAAGGTCTCCCTCTTGTATGGATTGCCTGATGTTTAAGAAGGGTTGACCTCTGTATGAAACATTTTCCGCAGTCTGAGCACTGATGAGGTCTCTCTCCTGTGTGGATTCTATGATGTACAGCAAGGGCTGACCTCTCTATGAACCTTTTCCCACAGTCTGAGCACTGATGGGGTCTCTCTCCTGTATGGATCCTCTGATGTGTTATAAAATTTGATCTGCGTGTGAAACTTTTTCCACAGTCCAAGCACTTATGCGGTCTCTCTCCAGTGTGGACTGCTTGATGTTCAACAAAATTTGACCTCTGTATGAAACTTTTCCCACAGTCCAAGCACTTATGGGGTCTCTTTCCAGTGTGGATTGCCTGATGATCAAGTAGGGCTGACCTCTGTATGAAACTTTTCCCACAGTCTAAGCACTTGTGGGGTCTCTCTCCTGTGTGGATTCTCCGATGTGAAACAAGGGCTGACCTCCATATAAAACTTTTTCCACAGTCTAAGCACTTATGGGGTCTCTCTCCTGTGTGGATTGCCTGATGTCTAACAAGGTCTGACCTCTGTATGAAACTTTTTCCACAGTCTGAGCACTGATGGGGTCTCTCTCCTGTATGGATCCTCTGATGTATTATAAAATTTGATTTGTTTGTGAAACTTCTCCCACAATCCAAACACTTATGGGAACAATCTCCTATGTGGATTGCCTGATGTTTAGCAAGGCCTGACTTCCATATAAAAGTTTTTCCACAATCCAAACACTTATGGGGTTTCTCTGCAGTGTGGATAGCCTGATGTCTGACAATGTCTGACCTCCGTATGAAACTTTTCCCACAGTCTAAGCACTTATGGGGTCTCTCTCCTGTGTGGATTGCCAGATGTGAAACAAGGGCTGACCTCCGTATGAAACTTTTCCCACAGTCTAAGCACTTATGGGGTCTCTCTCCTATGTGGCTTATCTGATGTGTAGTCAGTACTGACTTCCAATTCAAATAGTTCCTGTCCTCAAAGCATTGATAGGATTTCTCTCCCGTGTGGCTTCTTCCATGGTTATTAAGATCTGAGAGGTTATTGAAGTTTTCCCCACGGTCTAAGCACTGAAGTGGTTTCTCTCCATTATTTATTGCCTGAAGCGTAACGAACTGTGGTCTCAGAATGAATCCTTTCCCAAAACCAAGGTATTCATAGCATTTGTCTTCCTTGGGGGTTGTCTGCCAGGCTGTGGGATCCCTGTATCCTTCCCCACATATAACAGATTCATCCATTTGCTCCCTTGAGTGGTTTCCCAGAAGCCTCTCTGACCTCTGCCAATTTCCCAAGTCATCTCCTTGTTCTAAGCACTGGGAAAAATTCCTTGCAGCTCTTCCCACAAAGGCCCCTTCTGGTTCCACTTCCCCTGCTGGGTGAAAGACAATCCAGACAGGAGTCATTGTGCCTGGGAGAAAGAAAGAGGAATAGCACTGAGTGGAAAACCCAACATACTAAACCTGCACAGACAGCGCAATTGGATTTTGCCTCCACATCCCACCCAAAAATTCACAGAGAACGAACGTTGGGAAGGAAACACCAGCAGGTAACAGGAGAGGTGGAAAGCGATGTCAGTCATATCTGCTGACTACAGTCCTGCCCTGGCTGAGATGAGGAAGAACCGAGGGCACTTACTGATACCATGTTTTTGGGATTCTCCACTTTTTCCTTCATTCACCAGATGGTTTGTGTGTCAGTCCTCACCTGTGCAGGCACCTCTCGGGATCTCTCTTTCCTCACAGGCCTGGAGATCAGGCACCCACGGCTCTTCCCCTCGTTCTAGCCGGGTGATCAGGTCAGGTTTGGGAAGGGGGAATCCTGTGCAGGTGGTGAAATCAGACCAGATCAGGAAACATGGTCACTGAGCCCCCTTGGGGGAAGCAGACTTCTGGGGAAGTGAGGGGAATTGTGATGCCCTCACTAGGAGTTCCTAGGACCTGTGCTCCTTGGGGGCTTTGCTGACGCACACCCAGCTCTGGAGTTAAACCCCTGCCTATTTCTAAACCGGCAGAGTCCAGAGCCCTCCGCATGGCTGGAGCTATTATCAAGGAGGGAGGTGAACAGGGATTCTGTGTGTGAATGAGAAACACCACAGACAGGACAATACACAGCTTCTACACCTTGCAAGCTAGGGGGGTCAGGTGGGGATGATTTAGTATATCCCTTAGGTTTTGACACCCTGGTCTCACTGGAGAGTGTATGGAAATGCAAGTCTCTCTCACACGGCAGCTATTTATTACGAAGCCCATTCCCCTCCAATCTAACTGACCAGGGAAGAAGCTGACCGGTGTCAGACATGCAGACCCCACAGCTTCTAATAACCTAGGGGACGGGAATCCCTTACCCAGCGATGTTACCATCTCGTAGTTCTCCTGCATGACGTCCCTGTAGAGAGCTCTCTGAGTGGGGTCCAGCAGAGCCCCCTGCCCCTGGGTGAAATACACAGCCACCTCCTCGAAGGTCACCGGCACCTGAAACAACAAAGAGTCCTGCACTGAGTACCTGCTGCCCCAGTGAGAATCCCACTATTCCAAGGGTGGAGAAACTTTTTGGCCTGAGGTCCACATCGGGGTTTGGAAACAGTATGGAGGGATGGATAGGGAAAGCTGTGCCTCCCCCAAACAGCCTGGCCCCGCCCCCATCTGACTCCTCCCACTTCCTGCCCCGTGACTGCCTCCCTCAGAACCTCTGACCCATCCAACCCCGCCGGCTGCCTGTCCCCTGACCTCCTCATCCCAGTACCCCCCGCCCCTAACCGTCCCACGCCCTATCCAATTCCCCCTGTCCCCTGAGTCCCCCGACCCCTATCCACACCCCCACTCCCTGAGATCCCCTGCCACTTATCCAACCCCCCTCCCCGCCCCCTTACCATGCTGTTCAGAGCACCAGGACTGGCAGCCACGCCGCCCAGCTGGAGCCAGCCACGCCGCTGCGCAGTCCAGAGCACTGGCGGCATGGCAATTTGAGGCTTTGGGGAAGGGCGGACAGCAGGGAAGGGGCCGGGGGCTAGCCTCCCTGGCCGGGAGCTCAAGGGCCGGGCAGGATGGTCCCGTGGGCCAGATGTGGCCCGCGGGCCATAGTTTGCCCACCTCTGCACTAGTCACAGGGAAAAATAAACAAATTAGTGAAGAATTACTGAATTAGCAGAATCCCTTCCCCCACTCCCTGCACTCTGCTCAGAGCAGCCAGAAGACTTCAGCGGGTGGGAGAAGGTGAGAGCTCCTTGTCCCCCACAGCAGACGGAGCAGGGCAGGGTCTTCTCATTTCCCACACGCCTGCCAGCCACAGGCTGATATGGGAACCAGAACTCTGACCCTTGACAGCTTCCCTTCATATTTCACAGCAACCTCTGGCCAGTAGGGTGTTTCCTGGATGAGAAATGGGGGAATGATCCCTCCCTCCCCGCCAATGGGCCTGTTCACAAAATCAGGCCCAGGTTGATCATTTTCCAGCAGGTTTATCACACTCCCTGCCTCACACTGTGTGTTTCCTGCCCCTCCCCCTCTACAACAAATCCTCCCCACTCCCCCACATCTCCCTGCAAATCCCCTACCTGAGCTGGCTCCATCACAGCCATTTCCCTTCCCTGTCCCCTGGAAGATGGGACGATCTGGAGCGAAATGTGGATGTGATTCTTCAGCCTGTTGGTGCGAGAGGGGTAATGGGGGAGGTTACAGAAGGGGCTTCAGTACATGTCACATCCCCTCTCCCTGCAGAGACGCTCTGGGCTCTGCCATGCTGGAAAAACCCTCAGACATTTATCACAACACAGACTCAGCCCCTCCCCGCAGCACTGAACACCCTGCGTCACCAGTAGGTCCCTGAAAGGGGCCCTTTGTCACAGTCATTTCCCTGCCCAGCTCCAGCCCTTTCCCCAGGTCTCTCCATCACTTGGAGGCTCAGGCTCAAGGGCTGGTATAGTTAGAGTGGTTCCAGCCACTAGAGAAAGTGCTCCTGGGCTCATCTTAGAGGGATGTGATGAAGCGGGAATGTTCTTCATGTTTTCTCTGAATAGCGTGTGTGTGCCTCAGTTTCCCCAGGTGTTACTCAAATATCAATCTGGTGGGACATGGGTGTGAGATCATTGCAGAGACCCCTATAGGGCAGGTGTGACTGCAGAGTGGCTGCCTGAGCACAGAGAATGGCCACAATTCTGTATCCTGGCAAGTGATGGCCGGAGCCTGTCCTCTGCAAGGAGCCAACTGAAGGTGTTGGAGAACAAAGAGAGCTGGGGAGGGCAGCTGACCTGTTTTCCTGGGAAGGAGAGAAAGCATGGAGAAGGGGAAGCTGGACGTCACTGGGGCTGGGGGGCTGAAAGCGCGTTAGTCTCTTGTTTTGGGACTCAGCGGGGCGAGCCCAGGGCTGGATGCAGTCTCGGGATTCCCCCCCCCAAGCTAGACTTTGCTGAATGCTCCTGATTTCTCTGATAACAAGATCTGTTCTATGCTGTGTTCCCAGCCTGCCTCCCCCAGCCCTAGGTTCAACCCCACCAGCTGTACCCCGTTCTTATCCCCGGCTCCTAGTCCCAGGCAGGGGGGCTGGAACAATCTGTACAGTGGGGCGGGGCACTGAGAGCCATTGAATCGAACAGTAAATCCTGGATAGGATGGAAACCCCTTCAAGCCAAGGGGTGCGGCAGGTCCCCACCAGCCTAGATGCAGCACCTGTGCTGCCCCCGGCCCTGATAGTGCCCCTGGGCCCCTCTCCTTCCCCGGCCCTACTTCTGCCCCGCCCTATTTCCCCCCTCAAATCTCCCTGAGCTGCAGCCTCCGTTCACAGCAGCGCGGGCAGGGAAACAAAGCAGCAGATGGGAAGGGCGGATGGGTGGTAACGTGATCCTGCCCCGCCCCGCCCCGCACACACCGGGAGCTGGCGGCAGCTTTCCCGGGCCCAGGGCGGGAATCGCAGCCAGCTCCGCTGGGAGCAGCCTGGGGCCAAACCTCCCCCTGCAGCCCGGGGGTGACGGGGGGGGCGGGTCTCTCTCACCTTCCCTCCGAGCGGGGCCCCCTGGGGCAGGGGCCGGGCCGGGAAGGGGCCTGGCCGGGTTGGGGGCTCTGCCCTGGGAGAGGCTCCTGGGGAGCAGCGGGAAGGGCCCTGCTGGAGATTCCCCTCTCCCGGCTGCAGCCCGGGCTCCGGGCTCCCAGCACCAGCCGCCGGGGCTCGGGGATCTCGCCAGGAGCCTGGAGCCAGAGTCACCGCAGCGGCTGCGAGTCACTTCCTGCTGCCGGGCCTGAGCCCAGCGATCGCTCCCCCCAGAGCCGCCTCCCAGCTGCTCCTGGGTCCTAGCGAT